>NC_134569.1:265353599-265521099 GCF_050947875.1 Dermacentor variabilis
TCCCCATGGAAGGATGTGGGGATTCCCGGCTGGTTAAGGACGACCTCGGTCGGTGCCGTTGAGGAAGAAGATGAAACTGATGTACTCATCTTTGCCACTCGATTGGGTAGAGGCTCGTGCTCAGGTGGAAGTCCCTGAAGTCGACGGCTTGTCCGTACGTGAACAGGAGTCAGCTCGACCGGACTTCGTACTGGGCTTCTACACGGCGTTCGATCTGGGCGTGGTAGCATGTACCCAGCACCTCCACCAGAAAAATGTGACGTAGATTGAAGACGAGTCTTACAAAATATACGCTTCTCTTTAATGGCGGGCCAGAAGAAGAGCGTGAAGCGTACGCGCTTCGTCGTCTTCCATGGCGCCGGCCGTCGCGCGCGCCGTCCCGCGGCGCGGGAGCCCCACAACATTGTGTCAATATTATATTATAAGCACGTGCTTGCTGCTTTTGGCTGCGAACGTGCTTTTCTACGAAGTCCAAGTGGTAAGAACGCGCATGCTGCTTTTGGCAGCGCGCGCACGTGGACTTCTGCCAAACCACGTGATAAGTACGCCCATGCAGCTGTTCGCAGCGCGCGCGCACGTTGTTTTCTGCCAAACCACTTGAAAAGCGTGCGCATGCAGCTTTGGTAGTGCGGGCATGTTGTTTTATGCCAAACCACGTGCTAAGCGTGCACTTGCAGCTTTCGGCCGCGCGCGCTCGTGTCTTTTCTGCGAAAACCAAGCGCTAAGCACGCACATGCTGCTTTTAGCAGCGCGCGCACGTGGTTTTCTGCCAAACCACGTCCCAAGCACGCGCATGCTGCTCTGGGCAGCGCGTGCGCGTGATTTTCAGCCACTTGGTAAGCATAATAATCTTTATTACGTCCAGTCATGTCATGGTTACAGATCCAGCCCGCATAAGCAACATTGCTTGTGTGCGAGGCTGGGCAGTCAGCTGGTAGTACTGATATGTGTACAAATAAATAAATTATTAAAAAGAATATAGGAAAGAATGGTATTGCAAAAGTGAACAACTGATAATATTTGAACAAAAGATATTATTGCATAAACAGGAAAAAAAATACACATTGACATTAGAGATGACTTCGCAATCAGGTTCGCATGCTTCAGATCCCGAAGAAAACTTCGAAGAATAAGGGCATTAGGTGTCACCCATGACCTGAAATGTGATTTTATTTTTTTAAATGTTCCCGCGATATCATTCTCATTCAATTTATTGAAATTAGCCGGCACGTAGAAAGCACGAGTTCTCTTGCCGTAGTTTGTGTACACACGAGGTACCACATATTCTTGTGTCTGACGTAAGCTGCGAGATTTCACGTTCAAGACTTTGAATTTAGTAGAAAAATAACTTTTCCACATAGCATCGAACAAAACTTGCTGCTCGACAAACATGCAGCTTTTTGTAGCGCGCGCACGTTGTTTTCTGCCAAACTAGGTGCTAAGCATGCGCATGCAGCTTTTGTCAACTCACACACGTGGCCGTTCTGCCAAAACCTGCTGATATGTACGCGCATAGTGCTTTTGGCCGCGCAAGTGGTTTTCTACCAAGCTCAAGTGCTAAGCACGGGCATGCTGCTTTTGGCAGCGCGCCCACGTGCACTTCGCCCAAACCACGTGCTAAGCCCGCCCGTGCTGCTCTTTTCGGCGCGCGCGTGGTTTTCTGCCAAACCACTTGAAAAGCATGCACATGCAGCTTTGGTAGTGCGGGCACGTTGTTTTCTGCCAAACCACGTGCTAAGCATGCGCATGGAGCTCTTGGCTCCGCGCGCACGTGGTTTTCTGCCAAACCCCGTGCTGGCACACGCTCAGCAGCAGTGGCACCGCTTGGTTTCGTCGGCGACCATCTAAAAGAAAAAGCGTATTCCACCTTTGCAGGTTTGTGCTGTATTGTCCTTGTTTTAAATACAGCATATTGTACGGTGGCCACTGCTGCTTAGCCCCACTAATGGCTGATGCATGTATTACTTGTCACGAGTGTATCTCTAGGGATACACCTTATATGATTTGCTGCGACTGCAATTACAACTACCATGCCGGCGCGTGCTCTGGAGTAACAGAAATCAATTGCAAATGAAAAGTGAGCAAGCAAAAAGCCTATAGAAAGGTGCAACATGTACAACCGAAAAAGGTCGCATCAACCAAAACGCTGCAATAGAAGGCTCAGAGCCTAAAGGATATTTTGCAAAAGATATAACGGACATGAATTGCAAGCTTTCCGAGCTACTGAAGATCGAAGCCAAAGTTAACGCTCTTGAGCGAGTTTTCGACGTTGTGAACGACATTAAAAATCAGTGAATGAAATGTCAGAAAAATATGATAAAGTACTAAGCCAGATGAAGCAGCGACCACATGACATATCGGGCCTCAGGAAGCGGTTTGAAAAACTTGAGGTGGAAGCCAAAGAACAAAAGATAAGCAAACTTAGACACTACGGTAATGAATTCGATCAGTATAGGCAAAGATTAAACATGGAAGTACATGGAATTCATAAGCAAAAGAACGAAAACCTTTTAGAGAAGCGAAACGAACTGGCTAAACACCTCGAGCTGCCACAGCTGTCGCCAGCAGGTACCCAAGCCGTTCACCGACTTCCTGCTAATGAAGATTCTAATAAACCTCCCCCCCTCCCCACCGTATTGGTGCGCTTTTCATACCGCCTAACTCGAGATACTTAGCTGAATAGGGAGAGAGACCTGAGGAAGCTATAATCAAAGGTTTACTTCAACGAAAGTCTGACTGTCCACAACAAAAAACTGTTTTGGGAAATGAAATCAAAGGCACGTGAAATGAATTTTCAGTTCGCGTGGATCAAAGACGGCAAAATGTTCGTGCAGCGTAGCTCTAAAGATCGGGTTATAAAAATAATAACAGTGCAAGATCTGGAAACGAGACGATAACGTATTTGACGGTCTTTTCTTTGTCTATCGCTGTTATGACGAACTAATCCATGGCGACATGTCATCAAACATGTGACTATTATGATGCAAATTCTTTCCGACACCTAAAGCTTTCGCAATATGCAAGGCAGCTTTCCTTGCTTCATCGCAATGTGCGCAGTTTAACGAATAAAACTGAGTAGATTGATACACTGCTGGATAACCTGAATCAACAGTCTGAATTTTTGTGTTTCACTGAAACGTGGATCTTTAATAAATCTGCTATTGTATATTTTCCTCACTAGACGCGTGCTTCTGTGTCACGAAGTGGCAAGAGAGGAGGGGGCGTTGCAATATATGCGCAAAATAATTGTCACTTTAAATATCAAAATACTCGATTGTAGATCGTCAGTATGAAAGCTTACTGATAAAATGCACCAATCCAATGTTACCTGTACTTTACAGACCCCCTTCTGGTAATCTTAATGAGTTCCTTGCATACCTTGAACAGATATTGTATTACCTGCTATGTATTGGCCTTCCCGTCGTTGTTACCGGCGACGCTAACATCAACTTACTCTCAGAGGACAGAAATAAGCAACGTCTTATTGACACATTTTATTCTTTTGGTTGCCAAAGTGCCATTGATTTACCTACTAGGGTGGCGAATAAATCTGAAACTTTGCTTTACCTGTGCTTTACAAATTACCCTGTTTCTCAATCAGATGTTGGTGTATTAACATCAGGAATAAGTGGTCATTTGCCCATTTTTGTGTTTTTCACGCCGCACTCTTCCCATCATAACCGCTTCAAGGACCATTATCCTATCTTGTGTAGACAAATAACAGGAGACAAAATTGTATTTTTTGGCAGCTTGTTGAGGAAGCGAACTGCAGCACTGTACTACAAGAGACTAACCCTGTCGTGGTTTATGACACCTGTATAGAAAATGTCAAAGGATTTTATGATTAAGTATTTCCTCTTGTTGAATTTAAGAAGCATAAGAAGTCCAGAAATCCGTGGATCGACATGCCTCCCTCATGAAGCGCATAAGAGAACGTGATTAGCTGTTTGCCTTGTTCATAAATACAAAAGATATTCCTTATCTACAGCAACATAAACAGCTCAGGAACCACTTAAATTCCAATTTAATGCGACCTCGAGCCATCTACCATGAAAACAAGTTCAAGAATGTTTGCAATATTTCTAGAAAAATTTGGAGATGTGTCAAAAGCCTCACGTCAACAGAAACGACCAATGATATTTCAGAACTCATGATACAGGGTACGCATTACTCAGGTACAGCATTTGTCGACAAATTTAATGAACATTTTTTAAAAACCGGAATGTCTGAGAACCCCGACACAAGCAACACTGATTGCAGGTCATACATTAAGCGTTGTGCTGTGTCGTCGATATTCCCCGCTCCCGCTACTGAATTAGAGGTTCATGATCACCTGCGGAAAATAAAAAATGGTAGAGCATGTGGCATTGACGAAATGAAGCGTCAGCCTATAAAAGCCATTTCTCATATCATTGTTCGGTCAATCTCTCACATAATCAACTTAATTCTTTGTACCGGAACGTTTACTGATAAACTAAAAATCTAAAGGGCGACAGCAATTTTCAAAGAAGGTGACAAAGGCGACCTTGGCAATTACCGTCCGATCTCGATCTTGCCGATATTCTCAAAAGTTCTTGAAGAGGCCATTTATTCTCGGTTTTCTTAGTTTTTTCAACAAAAGAACATAATTACTAAGCAGCAGTATGGCTTTAAAAAGCAAAAATCTACTGAACCGCCCGTATTGGACACAAAAAATATAAAATAATTGCCAACTTCGAGCAAAAACTCTTCACTTTAGTCTCATCTTATCTCATCTCATCACATCTTATCTTATCTTATCTCATCTCATCACATCTTATTAGACAAACTGTGTAAACATGGTATTAGAGCAGTAGCTTTCGATCTGGTTGAAAGCTACCTTAAAGATCGCGTTCAATACAGTGCCATGAATGACTTCAAATCTGGGAAGGGGCATATAACATGCGGCGTTCCTCAGGGGTCAATTATTGGGCTGCTTCTTTATCTAATTTATCTAAATGATATCGTAAATGTGCCACACCCGCCACATTTAACATTATATGCTTAAGACACCAGCGCTTTCTTTTGCGTTCAAATCAATACATGATCAGGGTAACAATTCGCTGCAGGAACTGCCAGAATGGCTTAAAATTAACAGTTTAGAATTAAACATAAAAAGGAAAGTTTGTTATGTTTAGACCTCGTAATAAGCAAGCTCCTCACGAGAACTTTCTTCATTTTCGTAATCAAGTAGTTGACCGAGTTACATCATGCAAATTTGCTGGTATACTTTCTAACGAATACCTAGATTGGTATATGCATACAAATATTGGCCGTTAAAATGTGTCGTGAGGGATTGGTATTATATGCAGATTGAGAAGCTTCATTTCAGTATGGTTAAAGAAACACCTGTACTACAATTTGATACACTCGCACATTAATAATTTCTACTGGTGTGGCGTAAAACGACAAAAACTTACATGGAAAGTATAATTGCCCTCCAAAAGAGAGTATTGCGAATTATCGAAGGTGTTCCATACCATTGTCACACAGCTCCAATATTTAAAAAGCAACAAATCCTCACTATTGGTAATATATTCAATAGGAAAATAGCTACTCTAATATAGAACCAAACAATATCTATGCCATCTGGTTTGTAAATAAATACCTTCGGATAGAACACTGGCACGGCATGCAACTTACGTTTTATAAAAAGGAAAAGCTACGCACAAACTACGGCGCCCACAAGTTCTAATATCTAATGCCAGATTTCTTACACAAACACCCCAATGCATTGTCCATTATGCGAAGAAGCACTTCTGTCCACGCCCTGAGAAAAACTATGCATACGTACCTATTATCATTTCATTAGGGACGGACTATGTAGGGAAATTATTACCTTCGTTTTACGGATTTGTTTTTGACATGTATTCAATGTTTTTCATTACATCGTCTCGTATTTGTATATTTACTCTTGAAGTCATCATATTTGACGCATTGCGTGTTCTTGCAGTTATATTTATTTATTTATTGGTACCTCAAATACCCCATTTGGGGTTTTACATGAGGGGTGGGCATATTTACATAATATTTTCAATAAATGCCTTGAACGATGAATGACTGGAGTGGTGCACCGCTTCAGAAGGTAGATAATTCCAGTCTTTCGCTGTTTGAATGAAGAAAGAGTTAAGATGAGAGGAGGTGCGAGCTGGAGGGGGATAAACAGCCTTTGAATGGCCATGACGGGATGAAGTGCGATGCGCAGGCGTGATGTCGGTCTGATGAAGTAGTGAGTGATAAAATTTGTAAAAGAGGCACAGTCTTGCTGTTTTGCGGCGCTGCTCGAGGGTTGGAAGTTTCAGAGATGATTTAAGTTTAGTAACGCTAGTGTGGTAAGAGTAGTCAGAATGAATGAACCTTGCTGCACGATTCTGTATGGATTCTAGTGCTGTTGCCAGGTTAGATTGGTGTGGGTCCCATACTGAGCATGCGTATTCTAGTTTGGGTCGAACGATTGTTAAGTATGCGAGTAGTTTTACTGAGTGCGGGACAAGACGTAGATTACGGCGCAGGTAGCTTAGTACACGATTGGCATCATTGCTAATGTTGCAAATGTGTGAGGACCAACTGAGGTTATTGGACAAGTTAACGCCTAGGTATTTATATGAAGTCACAGCACATATTTCCGAACCGGCGATAGTGTAATTAGCTGACATAAATGATTGGCGACGATGGAAAGTAAGTAGTGATGTTTTTTTGACGTTGAGGGACATTAGCCAATTGTTACACCAAGTTTCAATGACGTTAAGGTCGGACTGGAGGGCGCGAGAATCAGCGTCGTTAGTAATAGGACGATAGATTACACAGTCATCGGCAAATAAACGAATTTTGGAAGAACAGCCTATAGGTAAGTCGTTAATGTATATTAAGAAGAGTAGTGGTCCCAGGACTGTGCCTTGTGGCACGCCAGAGATAACGGGTGATAAGGTAGACGAGCATTGGTTAGCGTAAACGAACTGTTGACGGTTAGTGAGAAAGTTGCGTATCCATTGGAGAACACGAGGGTTAAGATTAAGACATGATAGTTTTAAAAAGAGCAGTTCATGAGGAAACTTGTCGAAGGCTTTTTGGAAATCTAGGAAGAGGGCGTCTATGGGTATGTTTTGATCAAGATGCGAGCTGATGTCATTAACGAATAGGGCTAGTTGAGTCTCGCAGGACATGCCTTTCTGAAAACCGTGTTGGTTTGGATTAAAGAAATTAGCGGATGTTAGGAAGTTTACAATATGAGAATAAATTATATGCTCCATTAGTTTAGAACAAACACTGATGAGGGAAATTGGACGGTAATTGTGGCACGATGATGATGATCCTTTTTTTCGTACTGGAATTATCTTACCTATTTTCCAGTCTTGCGGCACCGCTCCAGATGATAATGATTGCTGAAAGATATGACACAAAAATACACTAGAGATGTGCGCGGTGTTCTTAAGCATTTTGGAATTGATGCCGTCGATGCCGGCTGAAGATGTTAATTTGAGGGACTCAATTAGCTTGGTGATACCATGTGCTTCGATTGTTATGCAGGCATCGTTGGGTTGTTGAGGTAAGGACAGTCTGGGAGGTCAGTGTTAGGTTCAGAAGTGACCACGGAAGAGGAGACAGAGTTTAGTACTTCAGATACTTTATGGTCTGGAACACGGTTATTATCGTTATCATATAATAGTAATGGTTTACGGTTATTTGGGTTAATGTATTTCCAGAATTGTTTGGGATTGTTTTGCAGCATGTTAGGGAGTGTAGTTGAGTAGAAGGTTCGTTTAGCTGTTGCGGCTAAGGAATCAAACTCCTTTTCAGTGACGTAATATTTTTCCCATGCCGGAGCGGTATTGGAACGCTTGGCTTTACGAAACAATCTTTTCTTTTTATTGTTTAGTCGTTTTAATGTGTTGTTGAACCATGGGGACGAAGGTCGCTCTGTTGAAATGATGGTTGGTATGTAAGTCGTAGTGAGTTCGATCATTTTATTTTTAAAAAGCGTCCAGTTGGCGTCTACTGTGCGCTTCGGGAAATATATAATGAACCAGTTGTAAAACTCGGCTAGTGCATTGTTGATGCTGATGTAATCACCTTTATCGTAGAGTGTTATTTTCTTTTTTGATTTTTTGCAATGAGGTAGCTGCCAGGATAATTCTGCATGTAGTACCGAGTGATCACTTAGTTCTGGTAGATGTGTTATAGAAGAAACACTGTCGGGATGGGATGTTAAGATAAGGTCGAGTATGTTAGAGCACTGTTGGTTTTTCCGCGTTGGGGTAGACACTAGCTGCGTCAAACCAAAGGTGAGGCATGTGTTAAGAAAATTACATTCAAGGTTATTTTTAGACAGTGTTATGGCTGGTTCGGACCATGTTATATCAGGAAAGTTAAAGTCACCTAAGAGGAGTAGTTGCGCATGATTAAATGACTTCGTAACAGTTTGCAGTGCCTCGTGGAAGTGAATAGTGAAGGAAGCATCTGCATCGGGGGGTCGATAGCATACACCGATAATAGTTTGTAGGTATGAAGAACTGCACAATACGAATAAGATTTCTAGAGGTGAAGTGATATTGATAATGGAGCAACAAAGGCTGCGATGGGCAGCTATCAGAACACCTCCTCCGCGTTTGCCTACACGATCCCGCCTAAATATGTCAAAATCAGGAAGGAAAGAAGTAAGCTCTGTGTTATCGACGGTAGAATTCAGCCACGTTTCTGTTAGTACAAGAAGCTTACAATCAGCAGAATCGATAAGGCTACAGAGTGCTTCGCGTTTGGGCAATAAGCTTCTAATGTTAGTATAAACGAATGATACAGGGATGCTATATGGTTTTGCGATAGTGCGTGATGGTAGCTATGAAGTTGATATAACTCTGTTTGTAGTGTTATCATACTTGTAACTTCTGTTATCCACGATTAGTTTGTCGTACCGGAGTTTGAACGGTTTCTGTTGCGACTTGCCGAACTCGATTAGTTGTTTACGTGCATGCCGAGTGTTAGCTGAGTAGTCTTCCGATATGCTGTAGCTGGACCCTCTAAGTTGTTTAGCATTTGAAAGAATGTGTTGTTTTACTTTGAAATGAGCTAATTTGATAATTATGGGTCTGTTTCTATTAGAGCTGTATCTGCCAATTCTATGAGCGCGCTCAATATCGAAGGGATCCAACTTGATATTAAGGTTAGAAGCACAAAGTTCCACAATTTTCTTCTCCGATTCTTGCCACGTTTCGCGCTCAGTATCAGATACCCCAAAAAACACAAGGTTAGAACGACGAGCTCTATCTTCTGAATCGTTTAGTCTTGATGAAATGTCGGAAACGGCTTTAGTGTTTGTATCGACCACTGTCCTGATGCAATTAACTTCGGTTTTAAGTGCAGTTATGGCGGAAACATCACCTTCAATTTTTGTTAGTCGCCTTTTAAAGTCGTCAAAAATTTTGTCGTTCTGATATAGTTTATTTCGAATTGATTTCATTTCACTTAGAAGAGATGCCTGACCTGAGTTTATTTCCTCCAATGCAGCCATTATGTCACAGGATGCCTGAGTTGAAGTGGAACCGGTGTTAGGGCCGGGATTTAATTCTATGTCGCCAGAGAGAGCAAGAAGTTGTAAGATGACAGACGTGCAGTCGCGAACAATGGTAATGCAGCAGCCTGGGCTTGGCAGCACTAGCAAAGCGGCATAGCGGGAACGACGCGCATAAATAGCGTAATTGGTTGTTACCTGTAATGCGAAAAGGCGTCCGGCGTCAGTGAACCGCATTGTCGGAGTGCTGCCAAGCCCACTGATGAGAGCGAGGGGGTGACGTGTTTTATGCCTGAAGGTTGATGTCTGTTTCGATGCGTCGGCTGAGGCAAAGTTGTATGAAGACGATAGATGCGATGAATTTCCGTTCAGGGGCGGTGCGGCGCAGTAGTCAACGGCGCTTGCATCGTTTTCGGAGCACTTGAGGGTAGACGAGGTTGGACCGTCTGTAACACCAGCGCGCTGAGGGTAGGGCGAGCCTACACCACGCACGAAGGCATACAGCTGACTGTAGACGTGAGGCGGCGCTGAGCGTCGGTCGGCATTGGCATTCCCGGGCAGACGATAGAGGATGCTCCGCCAGGTGAGTGTATCCCGCAAGCCAACACACCGTAAGCCGGGCGTGCCCGCAGGCCCCGTGGCGGCACCAGGAGAACAGCAGGTGCCAACAGTGAAGCAGAAGCCTGTGAGCACCTGTAATGCGAAAAGGCGTCCGGCGTCAGTGAACCACATTGTCGGAGTGCTGCCAAGCCCACTATATGTGGTATATGTGGTATATATATGTGGTATATGTGGTATCCACAACTTTGTTGACTCTCTTCAACTATGAATTCCTGTTTTTTGACTGCTCTCTTTTTTTGTATTATTCTCGCTGAGTGTTTGTATAGGTAGCTGGCGCTCTGCCAAGGATTTATTTGCCATGTCGACAGCGTACACGGAAAATCTGTACATGATTGTCCGAAAAGAACAAACTTAAACATCAACTTAAGGCACGCGCATGATGCTCTGGGCAGCGCGTGCGCGTGGTTTTCTGCCACTTGGTAAGCATGCACAAGGAGCTTAGCACGCGCACGTTGTTTTCTGCCAAACCATGTGCTAAGCATGCACATGTAGCTCTTCGCAATGCGCGCAGGTAGTTTTATGCCAAACCACGGGCTAAGCATGCACATGCTGCTCTTGGCACCGCGTGCACGTGGTTTTCTTCCAACGTAAGTGCTAAGCACGCGCATGCTGCTATATTCAACGCGCCCACGTGGTTTTCTGCCAAACCACTTGGTAAGCATGCACATGCAGCGTTTGGCAGCGCGCCCACGTGGCCTTTCTTCCAATCCACGTGTTAGAACGTGCATGGTGCTTTTGGCGGCGTACGTGGTTTTCTACCAAGCCCAAGTGCTTAGCACGCGTATGCTGCTTTTGGCAGCGCGCGCACATGATTTTCTGCCAAACCAAGTGCTAAGCACGCCCATGCTGCTCTTTTGAGCGCGCGCGTGGTTTTCTGGCTAACAATTAGTAAGCATGCACATGCAGCTTTTGGTAGTGCGCACACGTTGTTTTCTGCCAAACCACTTCTAAACACGCGCTTGCTGCTTTTGGCAGCGCGTACATGAATTTCTGCCAAACCACGTGCTACGCACGCACATGGTATTGTTGGCAATGAGCGCTCGTGGTTTTCTGCCAAGCCACTTAAAAAGTATGCACATGCAGCTTTTGGCAGCGCTTGCACGTGACTTTCCGGCAAAAACCATGTTCTAAGCACTCGCATGCCGCTTTTGGCTGCGCACGTGCTTTTCTAGCAAGCCCAAATGCTAAGCACGCTGCGTGCTGCTTTTGGCAGCGCGCGCACGTGGACTTCTGGTAAAGCACGTGCTAAGCACGCCCGTGCTGCTATTGGCAATGCGCGCGCGTGGTTCTCTGCCAAAGCACTTGGTAAGCATGAACATGCAGCTTTTGTAGTGCGCGCTCGTTGTTTTCTGCCAAACCATGCGCTAAGCATGCACATGCTCCTCTTTGCATCCCGCGCAAGTGGTATTCCGGCAAACCACGTTTTAAGCATGCACATGCTGCTTTTGGCTCCGCACGTGGCTTTCTGCCAAGCCAAAGTGCTAAGCACGCGCATGCTGCTCTTGGCAGCGCGCGCGCGTGCTTTTCTGCCAAACCGCTTGGTAAGCATAGACAAGCAAATTTTGTTAGCACGCGCACGTTGTTTTCTGCCAAAGCACGCGCTAAGCATACACATGCGCGCACGGGGTCCTTTTCCCAAAACCATGTGCTAAGCACGCGCATGCTGCTTTTGTCTGTGCGTGGCATTTTCTACCAAGCCCAAGTGCTGTGCACGCAAATGCTCCTCTTGGGAGCTTACGCACGTTGTTTTCAGCCAAATAATGTCCAAAGCCCCAGCATGCTGCTATTGTCAGTGCGTGCACATGGTTTTCTGTCTAACCACTAGGTGCACATGCTCATTCAGCTTTTGGCAGTGCGCGCACGTGGCCTTTCTACCAATGCCAAGTGCAAAGCACGCGCACGCTGCTTTTGGCAGGGCGCGGACGTTGTTTTCATCCAAACCACGTGCTAAGCATGCACATGCAGCTCTTACCTGCGCGAGCACGTGGTTTTCTGCCAAACCACTTGGTTAGCATGCACATGCAGCTTTTGGTAGCGTGCACACGTTGTCTTCTGCCAGACGACTTGCTAAGCTTACGCATGGCGCTTTTGGCAGACCTCGCACGTGGCCTATCTGCCAAACCACTTGTACGCAAGCGCATGCTTCTTTTGGCCAGGCGCGCGGTTTTCTACCAAGCCCAAGTGCTAAGAATGCGCACGCTGCTTTTGGCAGCGCGCGCACATGGATTTTCCCAGACCACTTGCTACGCACGCTCATGCTGCTCTTTTCAGCGCGCGCGCGTTGTTTTCTGGCAAACCACTTGGTAAGTATGCACATGCAGCTTTTGGTAGCACGCGCACGTTGTTTTCTGCCAAACCATGTGCTAAGCATGCTTATGCAGCTTTTGGCAGCCCGAGCACGTGGCCTTTCTTCCAAAACCTTGTGATAAGCACGCGCATGGTGATTTTGGCTGCGCACGTGGTTTTCTATCAAGCCCAAGTGATAAGCACGCGCATGCTACTTTTAGCAGCGCGCGCACGTGGACTTATGCCAAACCACGTGCTAAGCAGGCCCATGCTTCTGTTGGCAACGCGTTCTCTTGGTTTTCTGCCCAACCATTCGTAAGCATCCACATGAAGCGCGTGTTGTTTTCTGCCAAACCAAGTGCTAAGCATGCACATGCTGCTCTTGGCAGCGCGCGCACGTGGTATTCCGCCAAATTACGCTTTAGGCACGCAGATACTGCTTTTGGCTTCGCACGTGGTTTTCCACCGAGCTTAAGTGCTCAGCACGCGCATGCTGCTTTTGGCAGTGCGCGCACGTGGACTTCTGCGAAACCACGTGCTAAGCATGCCTATGCTGCACTTGGCAGCGCGCTCGCGTGGTCTTCTGTTAAACCACTAGAAAAGCATGCACATGCAGCTTTGGTAGTGCGGGCACGTTCTTTTATGCCAAACCACGTGCTAAGTGTTATGTACTGGGAATTAACTGATTCTGCACATACTACACATAAAGAACGTAGCCTTGCCGGAGAGATCACGACCACAGAACACCAATTCGCGCGAACACACTGTCCACGTGACTGTCCCACAGCAGGGCTTGCCAGGGATGTGGCGCCACCCATCGGCACTGTGTGGAACGTTCTCACATAGTTCCGGACACTCCCACTACGCGGCTGCACCCGTCCGCATCCAAGGACCGAAACCCGAACTAATCACGTACACAACACTTCCCCACTTAAAAGGATGCCTTGTACCAACTATGCTGCCGTCTGATCCGTGCTGGTCGTTTCGGTATGCTCGATTCGGATTTGAGTGGACGTGAAGAAGGCATAGCTGGTGTGCTTCCCGCTGGATGACTGTCCATGCCCCACGTGAGCGTTGCTGAGGATTGTCTGTCCAACTTAGCTTCGCCGGTGCGCTTCCTGAGCGGGTTTAGATGGCATCTCACAATTCTTCCTGCACATTTCACAAGCCAAGATCTGTGACCCATCCTCTTAACCAGAGTTCCTTCTCTCCAGTCTGGCCCCTTGCCGAATTGTTTTAACCATACGGCTTCTCCTTGCTTGAGTTGACCACTCTTGGGTAGGTTAGGTTGTGCAGCCTCCTGTTCTTCCGATGCAATGATGAGGTCCAACTGGTTGGGCAGCTCCCGCCCAAACATGGCTTTAGCCGGTGTTAGCCCGGTTGACTGATGTACAGTGGTATGCTG
The DNA here is from genome assembly GCF_050947875.1 of Dermacentor variabilis. Taxonomy (NCBI): domain Eukaryota; kingdom Metazoa; phylum Arthropoda; class Arachnida; order Ixodida; family Ixodidae; genus Dermacentor; species Dermacentor variabilis. The sequence goes on from NC_134569.1 coordinate 265,367,435, forward strand.
CTGAAACAGAAAACGTGACAAGCGAACATTGAGCGAACCGGACGGTTCTCTGGCCAGTGCCTTCTTCATTTCTCCAACATAACGTTCTGCTTTCCCATTTGTAGCAGGGTCGCACCTCCACCCACTTGGTGAAAGCACCGACAACAACCAAAAAGGTATGTCCTTCTACCGGACGTGCGAAGTCCCCGTGCAATGTGTGGCATGGTGTCATTGGCTGCGTCCAATTTGGAACTGGAGTCTTTTTTTGGATCGCTCTCGGTGCGCTGGCACGGGTCGCATGACTAGACAGTTGTTTCGATCTCGGCGTCCAAGCCAGGCCACCAAAGATAACTACGCGCAAGCTTTCATGGCTACAATGCCACAATGGCCTGCGTGAACCGATGAAATGGCCTGTTCTCGTGATCCTGCCGGTATGACAATCCTTGAGCCCCAGCTGATGCATCTTCGATGGATAGCAAGTTCGGTGGCTCTTCTGCGGTATGGGGTGAAACTGTCTCCTTGCAGACGCTCCACGGTGCCATTCTGTACTGCTGAAAAGACCTCTGCTAGAATTGGATCCTCTTGCGTTAGCGTGGCCAAGACCTCAGCTGTCAACGGCGGTCATGTTAACGCCTCGAACATGAGCATGTCTCCAGGTGGGTTAGGCTCTTCCATAAGGTCTGGCAGAGGCAATCTACTCAGCGCATCTGCATTCTGATGACGACTACCGGCACGATAGTGGAGGTCGTAGTTGTATGCCGACAGTTTAAGGCACCACCTTTTCAGTCGGGGCGAACGCATTTCTGGTACCGGCTTCCGTGGTCCGAGAATCCCCAGTGGCGGCTCGTGGCCAGACACGAACGTGACTTCTCGACCCACAATGTACTTGTGGAAGTGGGTGGCTGCAAAAACTACAGCGAGTCCTTCACGGTCAAGTTGTGCATAGTTACGTTCGGCAGCACCCAATGTCCGGGATGCAAACGCAATCGGTGCCTCTCTGCCTCGCTGTCCAGCTTAGCAAGCGCGTCACCTACACCATAAGGTGAAGCATCACATGAAATCAAGAGGGGCTTGTTTTCATCATAGTGTGACAGGACAGTCCTCGACAACAAGCACTGTTTGAGCTCATCAAACACTTTTTGATGCTGTTCCCACTTCCAAGTCTTGTACTTTGCCAGAAGTTTATGCAGGGTTGCTGACACTGTAGCCCGGCGCCCCAGAAAGCTGTCATAGAAGGCCAACATGCCTAAAATGACCGCAGTGTCTCCTTAATTGTGGGCGCTGGTGCCTTCACGATAGCTTCCACTTTTTCCTCAGATGTGTGAATTCCTGCTGCATCAATCTTGTGACTCAGGAATTTAGCCTCCGCCACAACAAACTGACACTTTGATTTACACAATCGTAGGTTTGCCTGAGCCTGCCGCTGGAAAACTGACGCTAGGCAGTCCTTGTGCTCATTTGCTGTTGCTCCACTCATGATGGTATCGTCCAGGTAAACACAAACTCCCGGCAAGCCGCTCTAAGTGGTCTCTATAAACCGCAGGAAAATTGCTGGGGCGGCTGGAACACCAAATGGAAGCCTGTTTACCTTGTACAGCCCTTTTGCAGTGTTTACTGTGAGAATCTGAGCTGTCGCTGGAGTCACATGAAGGTGAGTGTAAGCTTGAGCCAAGTCCAACGTGCTGAAACCGGCCACCTTTAAAAGTGCTAAACACTTCCTCTGTTGTGGGCAGGAGGTATGAAGCCTTTTTCGCAACCTCATTCAATGTACAGCGGTAGTCACCACAGGCTTGCCCCCTCCTTCAGTTCCAGATTTCCTGGGGCACCCGCGTGTCCTGTGCTGTCTTCACGAAAAATGTCTTCATGCATCTGTAGCAACGCGGTCAAACAGCCTTCCTCCGTTGTCTGGTGAATGCCGTGAAGCTCGATGCCCAGAGTGTCAAAGCAATTGCGTCCCAACAAGCTACATCCAGTGCCCTCGACACCGAGAAGTGGAAGCTTCCAAGCTGTGTTCTTGTGGCGAACCATTACTATCGCCGTTCCGACAACCTGCAGTTCCTGACCTGACCAGATGCGCCGATGTATGTCGTTCTGCCTCAGAGAGGGTGGGTGTGGATGCCATATGGTTTGAATGTGTCTGCGAACCATGGTGCATGCTGCACCGGAGTCGACCTCAAAAGTCACAGGTTTGCAGTGCACTGTAAGCGTCAGAGTAAACTTCGAGGCGCTTAATACGTTTGCCACTGCACAGAGGTCATGCAACCTTGAAACCTCATGTTTGGTTTCATTAGTCACTTCCGTAGTCCGTGAAATTACTAAGGAGATGCTACGCTGGTATGTCTTTTTCTCAGCCTTCTTCCTGGAAATACAAGTCTTGGCAATGTGCCCTTGTTTGCGGCCGTAATTGCAAATATTTGTGCTGAACTTACAAGTCTTGAGACTGCGCGAGCCGTCGCAACGCGAGCAGCGTTGCCCTTGGCGAGAATGCGCCTTGGAGGTCGAAGCACTGTCGCCGAAGCGCGTTGCCGCCTTGTTGACTTCCGCATGATCAGTTTTTTTATCTTTTTGTTTCTGCTGGACGGCGCTTTCCGCTCGAATAGCGAAATCATAAGCCTTGCGAAAGCTCAGATCCTTCTATGCAAGCATTTGCTGTTGAAGATTCTTGTCGCGGAGGCCACACACGAAGCGATCGTGCAACATCACATCTAATGGCAGAAGCGTAAGATTGCAGCCCGTAGCTCCCTGCTGTGTTGGTGATGCAGATCCCTCAGCTGGCGTCGCCGTAGCTGTTGTTGCAGTCGGAAGCGTGCCGAAATTGCAGCTCGTAGCCAAGTTGTGTAGAGCGGCAACGTAGTCGTTCACGGACTCCCCTGGAAGCTGATCTCACCTTTGGAACATCGCACGACTGTAGACCTCGGACGGACGAGGGTCGTAGTGTGCCTGAAGTGCGGCCATGATCTCGGCATAGCCACTTGGTCGGCCGTCTTCGGTTGAAGCAGCGCACAAACCACGTCGTAAATTTGAGCACCGCACAGTCCAAGCAATTGTGCTCGTTGCTTGACACGGTGAGTCACATCGTTGGCCTCGAAGAAAAACTGTAGCTGGCCGAACCACGGTGCCCAGTTTGGAGCCAGTAAACTCCTCCAAACGTGCAGAAAAATCATCAAAAACAATTGGCAAGCGTGCACATGTAGCTTTTGGTAGCGCACACACGTTGTTTTCCGCCAAACCACGTGCTAAACACGTGCATGCTGCTTTTGGCAGCGCGCACATAAATTTCTGCAAAACCGCGTGCTACGCACGCCCATGCTATTCCTGGCAACGCGGGCTCGTGGTTTTCTGCCAAACCTCTTGAAAAGCATGCGCATGCAGCTTATGGCAGCGCGCGGACGTGGTTTTCTGCAAAAACCATATTCTAAGCACGCGCACGCTGCTTTTTTCAGCGCGCGCACGTTCACTTCTGCCGAAGCACGTGCTAAGCACGCCCGTGCTGCTCTTTGCAACGCGCGCGCGTGGTTTTCTGCCAAATTACATGGTAAGCATGCACATGCAGCTCCTGATAGTGCGCGCACCTTGTTTTCTTCCAAGCCATGCTCGAAACATGCACATGCTGCTATTGGCCGCGCGCGCACGTGGTATTATGCCAAACCACGTTTTAAGTCCGCAAATGCTGCTTTTGGCTAGGCACGTTGTTTCCTACCAAGCCCAAATGCTGAGCACGCAGATGCTGGTTTTGGCAGTGCGCGCACGTGGACTATCACCAAACCACATGCTAAGCATGCCCATGTTGCTCTTGGCAGCTGACGCGCGTGGTTTTCTGCGATATTAAACATGCAAAAGAAACTTAGCGCGCGCACGTTGTTTTCTGTCAAACTATGTGCTAAACATGCACATAGTGCACGTACGTAATTTCCTGCCAAAACCATGTTATAAGCACGCGCGTGCTGCTTTCGGCAGCGCACGTGGTTTTCCACCAAGCCCAAGTGCTAAACACGCGCATGATGCTTTTGGCTACGCACGTGGTTTTCTACCATGCCCATGTGCTAAGCATGAGCACGCTGCTTTTGGCAGCGCTTGCTGGTGGATTTCTGTCAAACCACGTGCTACGCACGCGCATGCTGCTCTTGGCAGCGCGCGCGCGTGGTTTTCTGCCAAACCACTTGGTGCGCATGGACAAACAACTTTTGTTAGCGCGCGCACGTTGTTTACTGCGAAACTTGTGCTAACCTTCTACATGCACCGCTTGGCATGGCGCGTTCGTAGCTTTCTGCCAAGCCACGTGCTAAGCATGCCCATGCTGCTTTTGGCAGCGGGCACATGAATTTCTGCCAAACCACGCCCATGCTATTCTTGGCATCGCACGCGCTTAATGTTCTGCCAAAGCACTTGAAAAGCATGCACATGCAGATTTTGGCTACGTGCGTACGTGGCTTTTCTGCGAAAACCATGTTCTATGCACGTGCATGCTGCTTTTGACTACGCGCGTGGTTTTCTACCAAGCCCAAGTGCTAAGCACGCGCATGCTGCTTTTGGCAGCGCGCGCACGTGGACTTCTGCCAAAGCGCGTGCTAAGCACGCCCGTGCTGCTCTTGGCAACGCGTGCGCGTGGTTTTCTGCAAAACCACTTCGTCAGCATGCACATGCAGCTTTTGGTAGTGCACGCACGTTGTTTTCTGCCAAACCATGCGCTAAGCATGCACATGCTGCTTTTGGCAACGCGCGCGTCGTTTTCTGCCAAACCACTTGAAAAGTATGAATATGCAGCTTTTCGTAGTGCGGGCAGGTTGTTTTCTGCCAAACCACGTGCTGAACAAGCGCATGCTTCTTTTGGCAGCGGGCACATGAATTTCTGCCAAACCACGCCCATGCTATTCTTGGCATCGCACGCGCGTAGTGTTCTGCCAAAGCACTTGAAAAGCATGCACATGCAGCTTTTGCAGTGCGCGCACGTGGATTTTCTGCCAAAACCATGTTCTAAGCCCGTGTATGCTAGTTTTGGCTGTGCACGTGGTTTTCTACCATGCCGAAGTGCTAAGCACGCGCAGGGGACTTTTGGCAGCGCGTGCACGTGGATTTCTGCCAAACCACTTGAAAAGCATGCACATGCAGCTTTGGTAGTGCGGGTACGTTGTTTACTGCCAAACCACGTGCTAAGCATGCACATGCAGCTTTTGGCAGCGCGCGTGGCCTTTCTGCCAAAAGCAGGATCTAAGCACGCGCATGCTGCTTTTGGCGGCGCGCGCACGTTGTTTTCTCCCAAACCACGGGCTAAACATGCACGTGCAGCTCTTGGCTGCACGCGCACGTGGTTTTGTGCCAAACCACGTACTAAGCATGCACATGCTCTCTGGGCAGTGCGTGCGCGTGGTTTTCTCCCACTTGATAAGCATGCGCAAGCAGCTGAGCGTACGCACCTTGTTTTTTTAATGAATGAATGAATGAATGAATTCTTTATTTAGACAACACATTGTCTGGGAAGTAGGGGCTAAAGGCAGATGCAACTGCCTGACAGGGCCCCTCTACCCGTACATTGCTCAGGAAGTGGAACATCATGAAAATACAGTGGAACACTGTAGAAATAAGAAAAAGAACAAAATCTATGCGGCAAGCAATCAAGTATACAAAGAAGTAAGATTGTGACACTTTATACATAATATATCATGAGTAATGCGGGAGAACATGGAAATATTTAACCAAGCAAATAATAAGTTTGTGTGTTACAAAACATTATACAGCAAGTAGAAGAACAAATGTAAGAGAAAAAAAACGATTTAGGAACTTAGCATGATATAGTTGTTAACCTTGTTCTTTAGACTGATATGATATGATATGAGCAGATCTGCATTCCTCAATCATACTAGCAAATTCTGGATTACTATTGAGGAAATGAGGTATTAGGTAGGCGAGTGTCTGAGTACCATATTTGGTTCGAAACATAGGTGTTTAGAGCCTATTATGCCTAAGGTGATATTGTGAGTTGTCGGATGACGAAAATGTGGACAGGGTATTTGGGTCATGCATAATTTCCCTATGTGTATACATAGCAAGCCTTAGTTGGAATAGATGATCTAGTGTGAGCTTGGAAAAGTATGGTGCAGTTTGGTCACTACGTTGAAGGTTTTCTATGCAAGCACTGCTCTTTTTTGTAGGAATATTAACCTATTTAAATTTGTCTTAGTAGTTGTACCCCAGATTAGTAGACAATAGTGTATATGTGAATGAACAAGGGCATAGTATAGCTGTAGCTTTAACCATTTTGGCACCAAAGTTCTGGTATTATACAATATAAAAATTGACCTGCACATATTTGCATGTATCTTGTTTACATGTGGTGTCCAGCTCAAGTTTTCTTCAACGACGACACCTAGAAACGTAAAAGTAGAATCCCGTTCGATATCACAATTTTTAAATCTAGTACAGGTACTATAGTCATCAGGCTTATTACAGCTTTTCAAAATGATATACTTAGTCTTTTGTACATTTAGTTGAAGTTGATGACAATGAAACCAGTTTGATAGATTAGTTGACCATGTATTAGCTGCCTTTTCGATTTCATATAGGTGTATACCTGTAAAAAAATACTTGTGTCCTGTGCATAGAGAACTATGTCAGGAGTTCGCGGTATGTTCACAAGATCATTTATGTAAAGAATAATGGTCCAAAGAGCCTTGTGGTACGCCATATTTTATCGGCTGTAATTGGGAACGGTAATCATTCAGGCTAGTAAATTGCACCCTGTTGGATAGATAAGTGCGTATCAGATTTAATACCAAACCTCTAACACCGTAATTTGGGAGTTTGCGAAACAAAATGGGATGCCTAATAGAATCGAACACCTTTTTAAATTTTAGATATAAACCAAGAATGGTATTGCTTATTACCAATATTATTAACTAATTTTTCTTTAACATCTAAGAGCGCTGTTTCGGTAGCTTTCTTTTCACGGAAGCCAAATTGATGCTTGGAAAAGATTTGGTGGTCGCCAATAAACTTCATTATTCGTGATTTTAATGTATATTTTATCACTTTAGAAAATAAAGGTAGCACAGATATAGGCCGATCATTATTCATGTCATTATGATGTCTACTGACTATGATGTCAATGACTACTTATGATGATTATGATGTCAATGACTACTACTCCGGCTATCTTCATGCCTTCAGGAAAAGTACCCGTGGTGAAAGCTTGATTGCTGATGTGCTGAAGTGGCCACATAGTAATTCAGCAACATGTTTAATTGGGTGAGCCTTAATGTCATCAAATCCAGCGGCAGTATTTTTCTTTAGCGATTTCAGGTATGTAGCAATCTCTAATTCACTACATGCAGTCAAGAAAATAGATTGCGCGCAGGAAGAAATGTATTGTTCGAAGTCATTTGTTGTATTATTTGCCTGACCTGCTGCACCAGAAGTTAGGAAATGATTATTGAATTTGTCCGCTAGGTCGGCTTCAGTGAACTCAACGCCGTCAATGGTTAATGTCGTAGGAATGCTACCTTTTTTTTTCCTATGAGCAGACGTGCCGAGTTCCAAGCTTTCCAGGGATCACAGCAGACCCCAGCAAACCTTGCGTGATAATATTGTCACGTGGTGGTGACGTCAAGAACAAAGTAGCAATAGTGTGAATGGCAAAACTATATTTTATTGGGTGAACCTGTGCCCACAAAACAGACTACATTTATAGTACAACAAGAGCGGCGAACACAGTCGGCGATCGTCGAAAAATCTGATCAGCGGGTCAAGCGCGTTGGCTTTTATAGATCAATCGTCGAATGTTCCAGACTAATCGCTTGGACTCGCGCGACTTCCACAAAGTTCTACACTATTCGCGCCGCGCATACATGCAATCAGATTACACAAGTCGCGGTGAAAGACAGTGTACGGAACCATCGATAACATTCCAGAAACATCTTTTACATGCAGGCGCGTCCTGCGCTGCGCGATAACATTTGTTAGGCGGCCAAACGTAGTCGCCCGATAAAGATAAGTACACGTGTCATTACCCCCCTCTTAAAAAGCATCGACTCGATGCTGCATACAAACGAAAGTAAGAAAGAAGAACACTCGTAGCAAAGAAAACAAAATGAGGAAGTTCGTCAGCGTCCGTAAAAGGGTTTCAGACGCCCCACGTGGACCACTTCAGATCGTGCGCGGCGCCGCTGTGATTGCGAAATTCCGTCTGGCACGACCTCATAGTGCCGTGCGCCAATACGTCGAATGACGTTGTAGGGTCCGAAATAGCGGCGCAATAGTTTCTCACTTCGTCCTCGTCGGCGTATGGGGCCCATACCCAAACACGGTCGCCGGGCTGGTACTCGGCGAAGCGCCGTCGGAGGTTGTAGTGTCGGCTGTCGGTGCGCTGCTGGTTCTTGATCCGTAGGTGGGCGAGCTGTCGAGCTTCTTCGGCGCGCTGGAGATAGCTAGCGACGTCCACATTCTCTTCGTCAGTTACGTGCGGCAGCATGGCGTCGAGCGTCGTCATCGGGTTACTGCCGTAAACCAGCTTGAATGGCGTGATCTGTGTTGTTTCTTGCACCGCGTGTTGTAAGCGAATGTTACGTACGGCAGGACGGCATACCAGGTCTTGTGTTCAACGCCGACGTACATCGACGTACTATCGACGACGTACACCGACGACGTACTATCGACGTACATCGACGACGTACTAGCATGTCGGCGAGGGTCATATTCAGCCGCTCCGTAAAACTATTCGTCTGAGGGTGGTAGGCCGTTGTCCTCCTGTGCCTTGTCTGACTGTATTTCAGAATGGCTTGGGTGAGCTCCACTGTAAAGGCCGTTGCTCTGTCGGTGATGAGGACTTCTGGGGCGCCATGTCGCAGAAGGATGTTTTCGAGAAAGAATTTCGCCACTTCGGCTGCGCTACCTTTCGACAGTGCTTTAGTTTCAGTGAAGCGAGTGAGGTACTCCGTCGCCACGAAGATCCACTTATTTCCCGTTATTCACGTCGGAAAAGGTCCCAGCAAGTCCATCCAGATCTGCTGGAATGGTCGGCAAGGAGGCTCGGTAGGCTGTAGTGATACGGCTGGCCTTGTCGGTGGTGTCTTCCGTCGCTGATAGTCTCGGCATGTTCTGACATAACGGACGACGTCGACAGACAAGCGCGGCCAATAATACGTTTCTTGTATTCTTGTGTCCGGGAAAATCCGAAGTGTCCAGCGGTCGGATCATCATGTAGGGCGTGCAATACTTCTGGACGAAGTCCTGACGGGACAATAAGAAGGTAGTTGGCACGAATTGGTGAGAGGTCCTTCTTCACGAGTAGATTGTTTTGACGCGTGAAGGAAGATAATCCGCGGTTAAATGCCCTGGGGAACACGTCTGTGTGCCATTACATATATTCGACGAGGCCTTTTAGCTCCGGGTCTGCCCCTTGCTGTTAGCGAAGTCTTCCGCGCTTATCATTCCAAGGAAGGCGTCGTCATTCTTGTCATCTTGCGGCGGCGGGTCAATGAGGGCACGTGATAGGCAATCGGCATCGGAGTGTTTTCGTCCGGACTTGTAGGTTACAGTGATGTCGTATTCTTGTAGTCTGAGGCTCCGACGCGCCAGTCGTCCAGAAGGATCCTTTATATTCGCTAGCCAACACAACACTGGTGGTCAGCCATAAAGATAAGGGCGAAATTTAGGTGTAGCCTAAACGATGGCGAGGCATTCTTTTTCGGTCGTAGAATAGTTGCCTTCCGCTTTTGATAGCGACCGGCTAACGTAAGCTATCACCTGTTCGACTCCGTTTCTCATCTGGACTAGAACAGCACCTAGGCCTAGGCTACTGGCGTCGGTATGGATTTCTGTGTCGGCGTACTGGTCGAAGTGCGCAAGTACCGGCGGCGACTGCATGCGTCGTTTGAGTTCTTCAAATGCGTCGGCCTGCGGCGTTTCGAACTTGAACCCAACATCACATTTAGTTAGACGTGTCAACGGCTCGGCGATGCGTGAAAAGTCCTTGACAAAGCGCCTGTAGTAGGCACACATGCCAAGGAATCTACGCACTGCCTTCTTGTTGATGGGTTGCGGGAACTGTGCGATGGCTGCTGTCTTTTTTTTTGGCTTTTTCCGGCATTTGCAAAGCGGCATTTTTCCGGCTTCAGAGTAAGCCCTGATGACTTGATGGCCTCTAGTATTATCGCAAGCTGCCTGAGGTCATCGTCGAAATTTCCGGCGAAGACGACGACGTCATCCAAATAAACGAGACAGGTCTGCCACTTCAATCCTGCTAACACCGTGTCTATCACGCGTTGGAACGTTGCAGGCGCCGAGCGCAGTCCGAATGGCATAACCTTGAACTCTTGGAGGCCGTCTGGGGTGATGAAGGCCTTCTTTTTGCGATCTCTTTCGTCGACTTCTATTTGCCAATAGCCAGACTTGAGGTCCATCGACGAGAAGTATTTAGCGTTGCAGAGCCGATCTAATGCATCATCTATTCGTGGAAGGGGGTATACGTCCTTCTTCGTGATCTTGTTCGGATGACGATAATCGACGCAGAAACGTAGGGTTCCGTCCTTTTTCTTTACCAGGACAACAGGCGATGCCCACGGGCTTTTAGACGGCTGGATGATGTCGTTGCGCTGCATTTCGTCGACTTGTTCTCTTATAGCTGCAAGTTCTCGCGGTGAAACTCGGTAAGGGCTCTGGCGGAGTGGTCGAGCGCACTCCTCGGTGATTATGCGATGCTTGGCGACTGGTGTTTGTCGGATCCTCGATGAAGTCGAAAAGCAGCCTTTGTATTGTCGGAGCAGACTTTTGAGCTGCTGTTGCTTAATCACGGGGAGACTTGGATTAATGTCGCAGTCTGGTTCGGGAACCATCGTCGTCGGGGTAGATGCGGCGGAATCCGAGAGGACAAACGCAATACTGGTTTCCAGAATTTCCTCGATGTACGCGATCGTCGTGCCCTTGTTGATGTGCTTGAACTCCTGGCTGAAGTTTGTCAGCAACACTTCAGCTTTCCCTTCATGCAGTCGAGCGATCCCGCTTGCGACGCAAATTTCACGGTCTAGCAGTAGACGTTGGTCGCCTTCGATGACGCCTTCTACGTCAGCGGGTGTTTCGGTGCCGACCGAAATAATAATGCTGGAGCGAGGTGGGATGCTCACTTGATCTTCGTGAGCATCCCACAATCGTGAGCTTCGAGCACAATCAAGGCGTGGTGCCTACGAGGGCTCTCCGGTAGTATCGCTTTATCTTGCGACAGCGTTATTGACATCGACTTCAGGTCGATGATTGCGCCGTGTTGTTTAAGGAAGTTTATGCCGAGAATGACGTCTCGTGAACACTGCTGGAGGATAACGAAGGTGGCAGGGTAAGTCCGGTCATGAACGGTTATTCTTGCCGTGCAGATTCCAGTCGGCGTAATGAGGTGTCCTCCAGCGGTCCGAATTTGGAGGCCCTCCCATGCAGTCTTAACCTTCTCCAACTGGGCGGCGATGTGTAGACTCATTACGGAGTAATCGGCCCCTGTGTCGACTAAGGCAGTGACTGCGTGGCCTTCGAGAAGTACGTCGAGGTCGGTGGTTCTTCGTCTGGCGTTGCAGTTGGGTCTTGGCGTTGGATCACTGCTGCGTCGTGTTGAACTGACGCTGGCACGTCGCGTCGTCAAGTCGTCTTTCTTCGGTGTAGTCATGGCTTCCTGACTTTGTCGGGACGGCGGAGTGTCGTCATTAGGTCGTCGAGATGGTTACTTCGTCGTCTTCGTCGGCGGCGGAGGATCTTCGTCAGTTCGACGAACAGCAACCGCACCTCCATAGGTTGCTGCTTTTAGTTTTGCGGATATGGGCTGGCTGACCGGCCCCGTGCTGGGCCAGTGTAAGGTCGGCGCTGCGGCGAGAGGTAGCGGCCTGGGGATGGCGAACGCGACGGTCATCGAGAGCTCCACTGAGTAGCGGCAACACAGTCGGCGATATCGCGAGGGCGTTAATCTTGCGGCGGGCGCGGAGCATTGACGGCGAATCCTCGCGGTCCCATCTCCCGGTATGGGCATCGGCGATACACATGGCCCGCTCCTCCGCAGTGATAGCAGAGCCGGCGGGGGTCGGGGGCTCGCCAAATGTCCGTCTTCCTCGCGTAGGTGCGCTGGGCGACGGGTGGGCTTGCTGGCGGCGGCGGCGGACGACGGAATTGCCTCATTGCAGGGCCCTGGCGTGGTCGCGGAAGGGGACCTTGACGGCGTGTGACGGCGGCGTATGTCATCGCTTCTGGCTGGGGCTGGGGTACTTGTGGTTGCAGCTCGGTAACTCCAAGCGATCGGTGCACCTCTTCTATCACGATGTCGGCGTTCGAAGCCACTTGGGGCTGCGAGGAAGGCAGGACCTTGCGCAGTTCTTCGCGCACAATGGCCCTGATGGTCTCCTGAAGGTCGTCGGAACCCATTCCTTGGGTGGCGTACTGCTGCGTGAGCCTCTGGTGGTTATAGTGCCGGGTGCGCATCTCCAGAATTTTCTCGATCGTTGATGCCTCTGCAGAAAACTCAGCTACGGTTTTCGGCGGGTTACGAATAAGTCCGGCGAAAAGTTCTTGCTTGACGCCCCGCATCAGGAAGCGGACTTTTTTCTCATCTGACATTTCCGGGTCGGCATGCCGAAAAAGACGCGCCATCTCCTCCGTGAAGATCGCGATCGTCTCGTTTGGCAGCTGCACTATGGTTTCTAGTAGTGCTTGAGCTCGCTCTTTTCGCACGACGCTTGTAAACGTCTGAAAGAAGCCGCTTCGGAACAGGTCCCACGTCGTTAAGGTGCCTTCTAGATACTCGAACGAGGTCCTGGCGGCATCTGTCAGTGCGAAATTGACATGCCGCAGCTTGTCGTAGCTGTCCCAACTGTCAAACGTAGCGACCCTTCCAGCTTTCCGGGTCCTCAAATGTGGAACCGCGGAACATCGGTGTTTGCCTGGGCTCCTGCAGAACTATTAGGCCTGCTCCGGCTGCCATTGGGGCTGTCTTCTTGGTCGTCTGTGGACGAGCTACTCTGACGATCTTCTTGGTCGTTTCTGGTAGAATTCGGTGTTCTGGGGGCAGCTGCTGTAGCCGGCGGCTTGCTCGATGTTCCGGGATGGCGCTGGTGTTGTCTTTGCGGTCCGGGCTTGGATTACGGCTTGTAGGGGGCGTCCGGTACATGAAGATAAAGCACCTCCACCAGATGTCACGTGGTGGTGACGTTAAGGACACAGTAGTAATACTGTGAAAGGGAAAACTATATTTTATTGGGCGAACCTGTGCCCACAAAACAGGCTACACTTATAGTACAACGAGAGCGGCGAACACAGTCGGCGATCCTCGAAAAATCTGATCAGCGGGTCAAGCGCGTCGGCTTTTATAGATCAATCGTCGAATGTTCCAGACTAATCGCTGGGACCCGCACGCCTTCCACAAAGTTCTACACTATTCGCGTCGCGCATACATGCAATCAGATTACACAAGTTGCGGTGAAAGACAGTGTACGGAACCATCGATAAATTCCAGAAACTTCTTTTACATGCACGCGCGTCCTGCGCGGCGCGATAACATTTGTTAGGCGGCCAAGCCTGGTTGCCCGATAAAGATAAGTACACGTGTCAATATGGAATACGAGCTCTCTTCAAATCTGAGTTTAATTTGTTGCGAACTTTTTGTATTCATTTTATAGAGGCATGTCTCTTAGTTTAATGAAGTTATGGTATAGTTTATCTCGTTCTCTAATTCTATTGTAAAGATCTCTGTTAATCCATTGTTTCCTGAGTTTCCTGTGCCTTTTGTAGTATTGCAGTGGGAAGGCAGCAGCACAGCAGTTCTTTACATGTTGTAGGAGCAGATCATACGATACGCTAGGCTTTTGGTCACTGTACACATCACTCCAGTCGATACTTTCAATATTAGCATGAAAAGTCGACAAGGCATTGCTATTGAAGGAGCTATTTGCAACAGGAGCATCGTTAACATTTTTTTCTTTCTTTGTCGTAGGGAAAAAATAAAACACTAATAAATGATTGCTCAGATCAGTTGTTAGCACACTAGCATTGACGTCATTTCTATCATGGTTAGTGATACATAGGAATAGTAGAGTTTCACTTACAGTTGTTATTCTGGTAGGTAATTTTATTAAGTTTGGGCACGAGAATGACTCAACGATATCTAAAAATTGTCTACCATGTGGGCTAAGCATTACCAGATCAATATTAAAATCGCCAACAAGGACAATACGCAAATTTCTTAAGGACGCATATTCAAAAACCGAAGTTATAAATTAAAAAAATTCTTTCGTATCCCCTGATGGGGTACGATACACTGAGGCAATCAGAGATGTTACACAATGAACGGCAACAGATTTATAATGTGCGCAAACACAACAAAATTGAGGAACCATCTGATATGATATCTTCTTTGATATATAATGACACTCCACCACGCCTGCGATTCTCTCTATACACACCTTCATGTTTGTATCCTACGAAAATACTACATCGAACGCACATGAGTACCAGGTCTCAGTAAAGGCCAAAAAATGAAACGTATGATCTAATGAATCAAGCAGCACATCAGGTTCTTTATTTCTTAGACTGCGTATGTTTGAGTGGAAAATCGGCATTCTTTCCCGCTTCTCAAAAGAGGGACACTGCACAAGAGATTTAAAAGATTCAGCACGATGATATATGGCTTCATGTAAGATAGCCATAGCAGTAACATTAGCAATTGAACTAATGCAAAAGATAAAAGAACAGAAGTCATTCAGCGAATCTTATCAAGGTCGCTTTCACAGTTAATGCACAGTGCTCGATGACCAGGCACCTTGTGCACAAAAAACTTGCCATTTTTGTACCACGCGAACCAATAATGACGCTCCTCAGCTGTTGCTTTCATTATCCAGAGAAGTTTCTTGTTCTGTGGCGTCAGATTGTCAAGAAAATACACGCCAGAATTAGCGGTTTTTAATTCAGCTTTCTTAGCCGTCCATTGATCACATGTGACACCTGATGCGAAACGGACGAGCACGACAGGAACTTTACCAGCTTTTGGCGGCAGTCTATGCACGCCTTCGGCTTCGGAGCTAGTCAATCCAGGAAGGGTAAGCTTAGTTGCTATATAATTCAGCTTCCCGAGCAAATTTTCATCCTGGGTGACAGGTAAGTCATGCATTTGAACATTTTGTCGCCTGCTGTATTGCTCTAGGGCATTGACTTGCTTTTGCAACTCAAGAACGTTCACGCTCGTGTTAGATGTCCCAACGGAATCTGCCCTTTCTGTAAGGGCAGCTATTTCACTTGATTGCTTTTGCATTTAAGCAAAGCACTGAATCATATTGATCAGACAAATACTGAACAGACAGCTCCAATTTCTCTACTCTGTTCTTTAATACTATTAGTGAATCTACCTTGCTTTGTATGCCAAGCATTTGGGCTAGCTTCTTATTGATTTCAATAAGTATTTTCTCGTAGGCCAATTTATGCTCGCCGGTGCGGCTCTTTCCACCACGTGCCCTTCGGGCCGCCAAAACAGGGGATGTCTGACACTTCCATGGTTTCTTTGCGGCATCGTCTTTTTTGAAGGTCGTCTTGCTCACACCCGAGCATGCTCCCAGGTGATAGCCATATTTGCATACTGAGTAGGTTGGATATGTGCCACTATCTAGGACTGGATCAAAATAAACTAGGCAGGCATCGGACTCGGACATATCAAAGAGAGCAAGATCAAAGGCTCACGGTAACAGAGGTCGTTGAAAGGAAGCTACAATGATCACCAACAGGAACCTAATGCAACAGCGGCGGTGGCAGTGGCGGACAACGACAATCTTAGGTGCAGAGACAGTGCACACCTACCGAAAAGTCAGTCGATAGGGGTTAGTCACGAGCTGACTATTCGCGTCGCCACCACCGCTGAGCAAATGGTCCTCCGGTGTCTGAATAGCGCCTTTTGTAGAAGCGTTTCGGTGACCTAGTTCACGTTGGGGGCGCTGTCGATTATTGATACGGCTCGCGGATTCTTGATAAGGCATTGAAGAAGTGAACGGGGCAGCAGGCGCCGATCGGCAACCACACTTGTGCAGTAATCTGTAAAGTCAGTCGATAGGGGTTAGTCACGAGCTGACTGTTTTCGTCACCACCACCGCTGAGCAAATGCCAAACTATATGTTAGGCATGCACATGCAGCTCTTAGCAATACGCGCAAGTCGTTTTCTGCCAAATCACGGGATAGGCACGCACATGCTGCCCTTGGCAGCTAGTGCACGTGGTTTTCTGCCAAGCTAAGTGCTATGCACGCGCATGCTGCTTTATTCAGCGTGCGCACGTGGTTTTCTGCCAAACCACTTGGTAAGCACGCACATGCAGTTTTTGTTAGCGCGTGCACGTTTTCTGCCAAACCACGTGCTAAGCATGTCCATGCTGCTTTTCACAGCGCGCGCACGTTGTTTTCTCCTAACCACGTGCTAAGCATGCACATGCTGCTCTCGGCAACGCACGCACGTGGTATTCCGCCAAACCACGCTTTAAGCACGCACATGCTGCTTTTGGCTGCGCACATGGTTTTCCGCGCGCTAAGCCCAAGTGCTTAGCGCGCGGATGCTGGTTTTGGCAGCGCGCGCACATTACTGCCAAACCATGTGCTAAGCATGCACATGCAGCTTTGGCAGCGCGCGCACGTCGACGTTCTGCCAAAACCATGTGATCACTTTGGCACCACTCTGGCAGCAGCGGTAACGAACCTGGCAGACTGGTTCTACGTAGATTCTTCGACCGCGCTTGTGTCTCCGGCGGTATTCTTTTTGGAGCTACCTAACCTTTTCGTCTTTCGTGCTACATCGTTCCAGTGTTAACTACACGTGCGGATTCCTCAGCCTGGCTGCTATCTGCAGCTGATAGCGTCGACGATATATACCACGGTGGGCCACTGCCGTCCCAAATCATGGCTATAAAAGCCGCCCACTGGGAAGACAACGACACTTCGGCAGCAGCGGTAGTAAACCTGGAACATTGGCTTACATTCCCCTGTTCTACGGAGGATAGTCCACGCCTTGTAACATTTGCTCTTTAGTTCATTTCATGTTATCTACTCTACCGTTGCTGCCACTCGAGTCTCCTTCCCTGTGTTTCCGTATCCTGTTCCCATGGAAACTCTAGGCACCTGTGGCTCCTGCAATAAAGCTGTTAGGTCAGATGAAATGTCTGTGTCATGTGGTGAATGTAAGGGGTTCTTCCACATTGGGACATGTGCTGGCTTATCGCATAAACAATATAAGAAAAAATCTAAATCGGCTAAAGAAAAGTGGACTTGCCCTGCATAGGGAAGGGAAGGATAGGATAAGGATAGGGAAGGCTCAAGCGGGAAGTCGTCAGCTGATGAACTAACTGACATAGGGTCGCTTTTAGCGAACATAAGCCAAAAGTTGGATGAGTTGTTGCCGTTTAAAGAGGCTGTGCCACGCATTGAGCTGTCGGTGGAACTAATGTGTGAGAGGTATGACGCGCTCTTGGCAGAATCGGCCGCGCAAGAAAAGGACACGAGAAAAATCCGGAAAAGGCTTGAACACCTTGAACAGAGCTCTCATGCTAGTGACGATGCGAAAAAGAAGTTAGAGGCGGATCTAAATGAGCTGGAATGGAGAAACCTGAGGTTAAACCTAAAAATTTATAGTGTTAGTGCTGCTGACAAGGAAAATTCTCTTGCCACATTGATTAAAGTCCCTGTACTTAGTGAAACCACTGTCACTGCCATTCACTGCCTTCCATGCAAAGTGGGCCGCATACCTTGTATATTTTTGAGGTATCAGGTAATCTGTTCGAGACCAGTGGCTGGACAGCCGCTCAAAGCTGAGGGAAAAGAAATCCAAGGTGTTCTTTCAAGAAAACAACCAGTTACAGCCGGCAACTGCTTCGAGACGCTAAAGACTGGGCGAAAGTGAATGGGTACTCATTCACGGGGCAGAGGAATGGAAAGATCTTGCTGCGAAAGACCGAGTACGACTCTGTGATCGTAGGGCGTCACAGATCAGACTTTCCTTCCTGAGCCTGCTCTCTTGTGAGCGTACTGAAGTTGATCTTTTCCGCTTTAAGGTGGCTACTGACAGTCCCTTCATTCCGCACCAGGTAGATATTTTGTCTCAAATCAACATGCTGGTACATTGAAGTATCTTCACCCTAATGTTCCTTCGCTCCATAACAAAGAAACAGATTTAGATGATGCTGCTCTTGGCAGCGCGTGCACGTGGTTTTGTGCTAAATTAAGAGTTAAGCACGCGCATGCTTCTATTGTCGGCGCGCGCACGTGGATTTCTGCCAAACCACTTCGTAAGCATGCACATGCAGCTTTTGGTAGTGCGCGCAAGTTGTTTTCTGCCAAACCACGTGCTGTGTGTGGACATGCAGCTTTTGGCAGCGGGCGCATGTGGAATTTCTGGCAAGGCACTTGTAAACACGCGCATGCTGCTTTTGGCAGCGGGCGCACATGAATTTCTGGCAAACCACTTGCTAAGCACGCCCATGCTGCTCTTTTCAGCGCGCGCGCGTGCTTTTCTGCGAAACCAGGTGCTAAGCATGCCCATGCAGCTTTTGGCACCGCGCTCACGTGGCCTTTCTGCCAAAACCTTGTGATATGCACGCGCATGGTGCTTTTGGTGCGCCCGTGGTTTTCTACCAAGCTCAATCGCTAACACGCACATTCTTCTTTTGGCAGCGCGCGCACGTGCACTTCTGTCAAACAACGTGCTATGCACGCCCAATCTGCTCTCGGCAACGCGCGTGCGTGGTTTACAGCCAAACCACTTAGTAAGCATGACACATGCAGTTTTAGAGCGCAGCTCTTTGGCGTCCGTTCCTGGGTTTCGCGTCGTCGTCGGCGTCGGCCTCGTAACCAGCTCCGCCCCCCTTTCATCCCCCCAGCGCTAGCAGCGACCGACTGATACCGCTGGATGCCGCTGACGCCGCTAGAGAGTCAAGATAACGTGACTGCATAGAACACCGTCGCCGCCATGCAGAAAGAGGAGGAAAGGGTCCCCCCCCCCTGTTCTTGTGTGGCGGATAGGGTGCTCTTCAGTTGCCGACGCGCCGGTTATTCGTTGTCCCTGAAACCAACTCCGCAGCTGGGGTTGACTCACTATCGGCGTCAGCGGCATCAGTCAGTCGCTGCTATCTCTTCCCTCCTCCCTTTATCGTGTTGTCCGCTTGCTGCGCGCGCTTCTGCCCCCATCGTTTGCCGCTGGGTGTACATGCCGCCCCCCTCCCCCCTCTTCCTGCGAGTCTCCGGTTGTCAAAGCGCCGGCTCGAACTTAATTCCTTTCTTCGCTCCTCCTCCAATGCAACCCCTGTGCGGTGGCAATCAGAGAGCCAGATCGGTGGCGGCGGATCTGTATATGTGCACCGCCTGAGCCGAAATTGCCGCTGCCGTTCGCCCTGTGCGGTGGCAATCAGAGAGCCAGATCGGTGGCGGCTTGACATAAAGACAAACAGCAATTTCCTAACACTTATGCGGGAGAACATCCCGTTCCTCTCGCTCGTAACGCGTCCCACGGCTGTGACAACCTCGCGAGGCACTTGTATAGATCTCGTCTTTGAGAATCAAGCATTGGTGTACCAAGTCGAACATATATCAGTCTATTTCTCCGACCACAAAGCTTCCTTCATGACTGTCAAGAACTGTTAGTGGAGTCTTTGTTAAAGGAATACGTGTGAAAAATAAAAAAAAAATTCTGTGAAAGCGCATACATGTGTTGCTCGATTTCTTTGCCTCAATCTATCGAAAAGGTGAAACAGCTTATTTGCTGCGCTCAAATTTCGCATTAGGAAGTAACGTAATCGTCGGTAATTTTTTGGTAGTGCGCGCACTTTGTTTTATGCAAAACCATGTGCTAAGCATGCACATGCCGCGCTTGGCAATGCGGGTACGTAGCTTTCTGCCAAGGCACGGCTAAGCACGCCCATGCTGTTCTTTTCAGCGCACGCTCGTGGTTTTCTGCCAAACCACTTGGTAAGCATGCATACGCAACTTTTGGTAGTGCGCGCACGTTGTTTTCTTCCAATTAATGTGTTAAGCATGCACATGCTGCTCTTGGCTGCGCGCGCTCGTGGTATTCCGCCAAACCACACTTAAAGCACGCAAATCCTGCATGTGCGCACGTGGTTTTCTACCAAGCCCAAGTGCTGACCACGCGGATGCTGCTTTTGATAGCGCGCGTGCGTGGACTTCTGCTTAACCACGTGCAAAGCACGCCATGGTTGCTCATGGTAGAGCGCGCGTAGTTTTTGCCAAACCACTTGAACAGCAAGCACATGCACTTTCTCGCAGCGCACGCACGTTTTCTGCCAAACCACGTGCTAAGCACGCGCATGCTGCTGTGGGCAGCGCGCACGCTTGGTTTCTGCCACTTGGTAAGCATGCACAAGCAACTTAGCGCGCCCTCGTTGTTTTCTGCCAAACTATGTGCTAAGCATGCACATGCAGATCTTGGCAATGCGCTCGACTTGTTTTCTACCAAACCACCGGCTAAGCACGCACATGCTGCTCTTAGCAGCACCTGCACCTGGTTTTCTGCCAAACGAATAGTAAGCATGCACATGCAGCTTTTGGCAGCGCGTGCACGTTGTTTTTTGCCAAACCACGTGCTAAGCATACACATGCAGCTTTTGGCAGCGTCTGCACCTGGCCTTTCTGCCAAACCTCTTGTAAGCGCGCTTAGGCTATTTTTGGCGGCGCACGTGGTTTTCCACCAAGCCCAAGTGCTAAGATGCCCATGCTGATCTTCTTAGCGTGCACGTTGTTTAACTGCCAAACCACATGCTAAGCATGCACACGCAGCTTTTCGCAGCGCGCGCGTCGCGATTCTGCCAAAACCTTGTGATAAGGAGGCGCATGCTGCTAATGGCAGCGCGCGCATGTGGTTTTCTGCCAAACCACTTGGTAAGCATGCACATGCAGCTCTTGGCAGCGCGTGCACGGGGATTTTCTGCCAAAACCATGGGCTAAGCACGCGCATGCAGCTTTCGGTAGCCACGTGGTTTTCTACTAAGCCCAAGTGCCAAGCACGCGCATGCTGCTTCGGCAGCAAGCGCACGAGGTTTCTGCCAAACCACTTGGTAAGCATGCGTATGAAGCTTTTGTAGCACGCGCACGTTGTTTTCTGCCAAACCACGTGCTAAGCCTGCACATGCAGCTTTTGGCAGCGCGCGCAAGTTGTTTTCTGCGAAACCACGATGCAAACATGCACATGCAGCTTTTGCAAGCGTGCGCACGTGGCCTTGCTGCCAAAACTATGTGCTAAGCTCGCGCATGCTGCTTTTGCCAGCTGAGGTTGTTTTTACCAAGTCCAGCGCTAAGCACGCACATGCAGCTTTTGGCAGCGCGCGCACGTTGTTTTCTGCGAAACCACGTGCTCAGCAGGCACATGCTGCTCTTTGCAGCGCTTGCACGTGGAATTCTGCCAAACTACGTGCTAATCACGCCCAGGCTACTCTTTAGAGCGCTCGCGAGTGCTTTTCTGCGAAACCACTTAGTAATCATGCACATGCAGCTTTTGACAGCGCGTGCACGTGGCTTTTCTGCCAGAACCATGTGCTAAGCACGCACATGCAGCTTTTCATTACCCACGTGGTTTTCTACCAAGCCCAAGTGATAAGCACGCCCATGCTGCTTTGGCAGCACGCTCATGCGGACTTCTGCCAAAGCACGCGCTAAGCACACCCATGCTGCTTTTGGCAATGCGCGCACGTGTTTTTTACCAAACAAATTTGTAAACATGCACATGCAGCTTTTGATAGTGCGCGCACGTTGTTTTCTGCCAAACCTCGTGCTAAGAATCACACGCTGCTCTTCGAAGCGCTCGCACGTGGTATTCCGCCATACCACACTAGAAGCACCCACATGCTGCTTTTGGCTGAGCACGTGGTTTTCTACCAAGCCAAAGGGATAAGCACATGCTTGCTGCTTTTGGCAGCGCGCGCATGGATTTCAGCGCTATCATGTGCTAAGCACGTCCATGTTGCTCTTCTCAGCGCGCGCGCGTGGTTTTCTGCCAGACCACTTCGTGAGCATGTACATGCAGTTTAGGTAGCGCACGCAAGTCCTTTTCTGCAAACCACGTCCTAAGCATGCACATGCAGGTTTTCGCAACGCTAGCATATTGTCTTTCCGTGTGCTAAGACCATGGGCTAAGGACTCTGCTGCTTCTGGCTGCGTACGTGGTTTTCTACCAAGACCATGTGCTACGTACGCTCAAGGTGTTTTTCGCAGAGCAATCACATGGATTTCTCTCAAACTACGTTCTAAGCAGTCCAATGCTGCTTTCTCAGCTTGCGCCCGTGGTTTTCTGCCAAACGCCGTGGTAAGCATGCATATGCAGCTTTTGGTATCGCGCATTGTTTTCTACCAAACTACATGTTAAGCACGCGCATGCTGTTTTTCGCAGCACGCACATGCTGCTATTCTCGGCGCGCGCATGTGGTTTTCTGCCAAACCACTTGGTAAGCATGCATATGCAGCTTTTGGTAGTGCGCGGACGTAGTTTTTTGCCAAACCGCTTGCTAAGCATGCACATGCAGCTTTTCGCAGCGCGCGTACATGGCTTTTTTGCCAAAACCATGTGCTAAGCACGCGCATGATGATTTTCGCTGAGCACGTGGTTTTCTACAAAGTCCAAGTGCTAAGCACGCGCATGCTGCTTTTCGCAGTGCGCGCACGTTGTTTTCTGCCAAACCCTGTGCTAAGCATGAACATGCAGCTCTTGGCTGCGCGCGCACGTGGCTTTCTGCCAAACCACGTGCACGTGTACTTCTGCCAAACAATGTGCTAATCACGCCCATGCTGCTCTTCTCAGGGCGCGCTCGTGGTTTTTTTCCAGACCACATGGTAAGCTTTTGGTAGCGCTTGCACTATTCTTTTCTGGCAAACCATGTGCTAAGCGTGCACCTTCAGCTTTTGGGAGCACGCGCACGTAGTCTTTCCGCAAAAAAACATATGATATGCACGCGCATGATGCTTTTGGCTGCGTACGTTCTTTTCTACCAAGCCCAAGTGCTACGCACGCGCATGCTGCTTTTCGCAGCACGCCCGTGGTTTTCTGCCAACCCACTTGGTGCGCATGCACATGCAGCTTTTGGTAGCGCGCGGACGTTGTTTTCTGCGAAACAACGTGCTAAGCAAGCACATGCAGCTTTTAGCAGCGCGCGTACGTGGCTTTTTTGCCAAAGCCATGTGCTAAGCAGGCGCATGCTGCTTTTGGCTG
The DNA here is from genome assembly GCF_050947875.1 of Dermacentor variabilis. Classification (NCBI taxonomy): domain Eukaryota; kingdom Metazoa; phylum Arthropoda; class Arachnida; order Ixodida; family Ixodidae; genus Dermacentor; species Dermacentor variabilis. The sequence continues at coordinate 265,390,609 of NC_134569.1, forward strand.
GGCACGTGGTTTTCTACCAAGCCTAAGTGCTGAGCACGCGCATGCTGCTTTTAGCAGCTCGCGCAGATGATTTTCTGCGAAACCACGTGCTAAGCACGCCCATGCTGCTCTTTTCAGCGCGCGCCCGTGGTTATCTGGAAACCACTTGATAATAAGGCACATGCAGCATTTGGTAGCGCGCAGACGTTGTTTTCTGCCAAACAAGGTGCTAAGCATGCACATGAAGCTTTTAGCAGCGCGCGTACGTGACGTTTTTGCCAAAACCATGTGCTAAGCACGCGCATGCTGCTTTTGGGTGGGCACGTGGTTTTCTACAAAGCCTAAGTGCTAAGCACGCGCATGCTGCTTTTAGCAGCTCGCGCACATGATTTTCTGCGAAACCACGTGCTAAGCACGCCCATGCTGCTCTTTTCAGCGTGCGCCCGTGGTTTTTGCAAACGACTTGGTAAGTATGCACACGCAGCTTTTGGTAGTGCGCGCACGTTGTTTTCTGCCAAACTACGTGCTAAGCACGCGCATGCTCCTTTTGGCTGCATGCGCATGTGGACTTCCGCGAAACCACGGGCTAAGCATGCAAATGCAGCACTTGGCTGCGCGCGCACGTGGTTTTCTGCCAAACAACGTGCTAGGTACGCGCATGCTACTTTTAACATTGTGTGTACGTGGTTTTTTTACCAAAACATTGTGCTAAGCTCGCGCACGCTGCTTTTGGCTGCGCATGTGGTTTTTTCACCAAGCCCAAGTGCTAAGCACACACATGCTGCATTTAGCAGCACGCGCACATGAACTTCTGCCAAACCACGTTCTAAGCACGCCCATGTTGCTCTTTTCAGCGCGCGCAACCACTTGGTAAGCATCCATACGCAGCTTTTGGCAGCGCGTGCACGTGGCCTTTCTGCCAGAACCATGTGATAAACACGCACATGCTGCGTTGTGTCGCGCACGTGGGTTTCTACCAAACTACGTGCTAAGCACGATCTTATTGCTTTTTGCAGCACGCCCACGTGACTTCTGCCAAACCACGTGCTAAGAATGCACATGCCGATCTTGGCTATGTGCGCACGTGTTTTCTGCCAAACCACGTGCTATGTGCGCGTATTCTGCTCTGGGCAGCGCGTGCGTGTGCTTTTCTACCAAACCACTTGGTAAGCATACACCAGCAGCTTAGCGCGCGCACGTTGTGTTCTGCCAAACCACGAGTTAAGCATTCACATGCTGCTCTTGGCAGCGCGCACGTGGTATTCGGCCACACCGGGATTTAAGCACGCCCATGCTGTTCTGACGTGGCTTTTTGCCAAAACCATGTGCTAAGCTCGCCCATGCTGCTTTGGCTCGGCACGTGGTTTTCTACCAAGCCCAACTGCTAAGCACGCGCATGCTGCTTTTAGAAGCTCGCGCACATCATTTTCTGCCAAGCCACGTGCTAAACACGCCCATGCTGCTCTTTTCATCACGCGCCCATAGTTTTCTGCCAAACCACTTGGGAAGTATGCGCATGCAGCTATTGGTAGCGCGCTCATGTTGTTTTCTGCCAAGCCACACACTAAGCTAGGACATAGAGCTTTTGGAAGCGCGCACTTAGCCTTTTTGCTAAGACCATGTGCTAAGCACGCACATGCTGCGTTTGCATGCGCACGTGGTTTTCTACCAAGCCCAACTGCTAAGCTTGCCCGTGCTGCTTTTGTCTGCCCATGTGGTTATCTACCATACCCACGTGCTAAGCACGCGCATGCTGCTTTTGGTAGTGCGCGCACTTGGATTTCTGCCAAACCACGGGCTAAGCACGCCCATGGTGCTCTTCTCAACGCGTGCGTGTTGTTTTCGGCCAAACCACTTGGTAGGCATGCACATACAGGTTTTGGTCGCACGCGCATGTTGTTTTCTGCCAAACTACGTATTAAGGTGGCGCATGCTACTATTGTCAGCGCGCACGTGGTTTCCATTCAAACCAATTGGTAAGCACACACAACCAGCTTTTGGCAGCGCGCGCAAGTTCATTTCTGCCAAACCACGAGCTAAGTACGCATATGCAGCTTTTGGCAGCGCGCGCACGTTGTTTTCTGCCAAACCACGTGCTAAACACGCAGATTCTGCTCATGGCAGCGCGTGCACTTGGTTTTCTTCCCAACTACGTGCTAAGCACGCGCATACTGCTATTATAAGCGTGCGCACGCGGTTTTCTGCCGAATCACTTGGTAAGCATGCACCTGCAGTTTTGGTAGCTCATGCAAGTTGTTTCCTGCCAAACCACGTGCTAAGCGTGCGCATGCAGCTTTTGGCAGCGCGCACACGTGGTCTTCCTGCCAAGACCATGTGCTAAGGACTGGCATACTGCTTTTGGCTGCGCACGTGGCTTTCTGCCAACCCCATGTGTAAGCACGCGCATGGTGCTTTTCGCAGAGCGTTCCCGTGGATTTCTCCCAAACCACGTGCTAAGCACTCCCATGTTGCTTTATCAGTGCGCGCGCGTGGTTTTCTGCGAAACCACTTGGTAAGCATGCACATGCAGCTTTTTGTAGGGCGCGCAACTTGTTTTCTGCCAAACTACGTGCTAGCACGCGCATGCGGCTTTTGGCAGCACCCGCACGTGGACGTCTGCCAAACTACATGCTAAGCACGCGCATGCTGCTCTCGGCAGCGCGCGCGCGTGTTTTCTGCCAAACTAATTGGTAAGCATGCAGAAGCAGCTTTGCGCGCGCACGTTGTTTTTTGCCAAACAATGTGATCAGCATGCACATGCAGCTCTCTCCAAAGCGCGCACGTAGCTTTCTACCAAACGACACCCTAAGCACGCAGATGCTGCTCCTGGCAATCCGTGCACGTGGTGTCCTGCCAGAGTACGTGCTGCGCACGCGCATGCTGCTATTGTCAGCGCGCGCACGCTGCGGTAAGCATGCACATGCAGGTTTTGTTAGCGCGCGCACGTTGTTGTCTGCCAAACCTAGTGCGAAGCACGCGCATGCTGCTATTGTAAGCGCGCGCACGTGGTTTTCTGTCCAACCACTTAGGAAGTATGCATATGCTGCTTTTGGCCGCGAGCGCCCATGGGCTTTCTGCCAAAACCACGTTCTAAGCACGCACATGCTGATTTTGGCGGCGCACGTCATTTTCTACCAAGCCCAAGTGGTAAGCATGCGCATGCTGCTTTTGGCAGTATGTGCGGGCACGTTGTTTTCTGCCAAACCACGTGGCAAACATGCACATGTTCCTCTTGGCTGTGCGCGCAGCTGGTTTTCTGCCAAACCAGCTGCTAAGCACGCAGATGCTGCTATTGTCGGCGCGCGTACGTGGCATTTTTGCCAAAACTATGTGCTAAGCACGTACATGCTGCTTTTGGCGGTGCAAGTGGTTTTCAACAAAGGCCAAGTGCTAAAAGCTTATTTAGCGCCAGCAAACAAGGACGGAAGGGAGACGACACTACAATGCGCTATCTTCAACAACTTGATTTCTAGGAAATACATTTATATACGCCATGCACAGGGGAGCCACCTCATCCAAATCTTAACCATTCAAAAAAGCCATCTCCTTATCTAACAAGTCGACCGAAGGGGCACTATCACACGTGTCACTATGCCGCCTGATCGCCTGAGCCTCAATAATCTCTCGCATATTTTTATCTTTGTGCTTCGCAAGAACGCGGCAGGATCAATGCACCGGCGCACAGCTGCATTCCTGACAGTGGGTTGACAGATACCGTATTGCTTATTTTTCATATTTTCGCATAGTCGGTCATTGAGGCATCTCCCCGTCTGTCCGATGTATTCTTTCCCACAGGACAGCGGAAGCTCATATACAAGAGCTTCTACGAAACCCACTGGCGCTTTCCGGAAGCAGGCTTGTGGTACGGGTCCGTTAATCGACTTATATTTGCCAGCTTTTCTGGTGCTGAAAAGATCACTTTTGTGTGCACCCAACTAGCCATCTTCTTAAGATTATGTGCCATTCTATACAGGTAGGGCACTACCGCTACGTTCCTTCTGCGTTGCGTCCGTTGATATCCCTAGTCGCAAATTGTGCTACCTAACCTGCACCTATTTAGCAGCCCCGCTACGACCGAAACTTGCACTGATTCCGGAAACCCTGCTGCTGATAGCCTTCCCGACTGATCCATAAGACTCGTACAGGGCATGACTTCTTTAAAGCATTTCCAAAGCCTAAGCTGGCGATGCTCCTCTTGACAAGCTTCGAGTGGGCTGCCCGATTTGATAACAGGGGCTTATTAGACCTAGGTTTATATTCCCAACAAGTGTACCGTTCCATGAACTCGAGCTGAATATCTAGGAAACGCCGTACGTTATCCGTCCTTGTTCCATTCCGTCCCTGTTTGCTAGCGCTAAATATGCTTTCAGTTTACCAACAACCCAACAAATGGCAAAACCAAGTGCTAAGCACGCGCATGCTAGTTTTAGCAGCTAGCGCGCAAGATTTTCTGCCATACCACGAGCCAAGCACGCCCATGCTGCTCTTTTCGGCGCGCGCCCGCGGTTTCTGGCACACCACTTGGTAAGTATGCACATGCAGATTTTGGAAGCGCGCGCATGTTGTTTTCTGTGAAACCACATGCTAAGCATGCACACGCAGCTTGTGGCAGCGCTCGCACGTGGGATTTCTGCCAAAACCTTGTGCTAACACACGCATGCTGCTTTTGGCTGCTCACATCGTTTTCTACCAAGCCCAAGTCCTGCGCACGCGCATGTTGCTTTTGATAGCGCGCGCATGGGGAGCTTCGCCAAACCACATGGTAAGCATGCACATGCAGCTTTTGGTAGTGCTTGCACGTTGTTTTCTGCAAAACCACTTGTTAAGCATGCACATGCTGCTCTTTTCAGCGCGCACGCATGGCTTTCTGCCAAACGACTCGGTAAGCATGCGCATGCAGCTTTTGGAAGCGCGCTCACGAAGTTTTCAGCCAAAGCGCGTGCTAAGCATCCACATGCAGTTTTTCACAGCCCGCGCACGTTGCCTTTCTGCCAAAACATTGTGCTAAGAACGAGCATGCGGCTTTTGGCTGCGCACGTCATTTTCTACCAAGCCCAAGTGCTAATAACGGGCATGCTGCTTTTGCAGCGCGCTCATGTGGACTTCTGCCGAACCACTTGCTAAGCACGCCCATGCTGCTCTTGAAAACGTTAGCGCGTGGTTTTCTGCCAAACCACTTGAAAAGCATGCGCATGCTGCTCTGGTAGTGCGGGCACGTTGTTTTCTGCCAAACCGCATGCTAAGCATGCACATGCAGCTGGTTCAGGGCGAGTACGTTGTTTTCTGCTAAACCACGTCCTGAGCATGCACATGCAGCTTATGGGTACGCGCGCACGTGGTTTTCTGCTAAACCACATGCTAGGCACGCGCACGCTTGTCTGAGCAGCGCGCGTGCATCGTTTTCTGTCTCTTGGTATGCACGCACAAGAAGTTTAGGGCACACATTGTTTTCTGGCAAATCATGTGTTCAGCATGCACATGAAGCTATTGGCAATGCGCGCAAGCAGTTTTCTGCAAAACAACGTGCTAAGCATGCACATGCACCTTTTGGAGGCGTGCGCACGTGGCCTTTCTGCCAAAACCATGTGATAAGCACGCGCATGTTGCTTTTGGCAGCGCACGCACGTGGACTTCTGCGCGTGGTAGACTTCTGCCAAACCGCGTGCTAAGCATGCCCTGCTACTCTTGTCTGCGCGCGCACGTGGTTTTCTGCCAAACCACGTGCTAAGCACGCGCATACTGCTCTGGGCAGCGCGTGCGTGTGGTTTTCTGTCACTTGTAACTATGCACATGCACCTTAGCGCGCCCACGTTGTTTTCTTCCAGACCATGTGCTAAGCATGCAAATGCAGCTCTTGGCAATGCACGCACGTGCTTTTCTACCAAGCCCAAGTTATATGCACGCGCACGCTGCTTTTCGCAGTGCGCGCTCGTTGTTTTCTGCCAAACCACCTGCTAAGTATGCGCATGCAGCTTTTGGCAGCGCGCACGCGGCTTTTCAGCCAAAACCTTAGGCAAAGCATGCAAATGCAGCTCTTGGCAATGCGCGCACGAAGTTTTCTGCCAAACCACGGGCTAAGCACGCACGTGCTGCTCTTCTCAGCGCGCGCGCGTGGTTATCGGTCGAACTACTTGGTAAGTACGCACATGCACCTTCTGGTGGCGCGCGCAGGTTGTTTTCTGCCAAACGACGTACTAAGCATGCATGTTCAGCTTTTGGCAGCGCGCGCACTTGGCCTATCTGCCAAAACCATGTGATAAGCTCACGCGTGCTGCTTTTGGCTGCGCCCGTTGTTTTCTATCAAGCCCAAGTGGTGAACACGCGCATGCTCCTTTTGGCAACACGCGCGCGTTGTTTTCTACCAAACTACTTGGTAAGCATGTACATGCAGCTTTAGGCAGTGCGGCCATGTTGTTTTCTGCCAAACCATGTGCTAAGCATGCACATGCTGCTCTTGGCAGAGGGCACGTGGTGTTCCGCCACACGACACTTTACACAGAAACAGGCAGCTATTGGCACCGCTCGCACGTGGCATTTCTGCCAAAACCTTGTGCTAACGCGCGCATGCTGCTTTTGGCTGATCACGTCGTTTTCTATCAAGCCCAAGTGCTGAACACGCGCATGATGCCTTTGACAACGCGCGCTCGGGGAGTTCTGCCAAACCGCGTGCTATGCATGCACATGCTGCTCTTCTCAGCGCGCACGCGTGGTTTTCTCCCAAACCACTTGGTAAGCATGTACATGCAGCTTTTGGAAGCGCGCTCACGCAGTTTTCTGCCAAAGCACGTGCTAAGCATCCACATGCAGCTTTTCACAGCGCGCGCACGTTGCCTTTCTGCCAAAACATTGTGCTAAGAACGAGCATGCTGCTTTTGGCTGCGCACGGGATTTTCTACTAAGCCCAAGTGCTAATAACGCGCATACTGCTTTTGCAGCGCGCGTCCGTGGACTTCTGCCAAACCACTTGCTAAGCACGCCCATGCTCCTCTTGGAAACGTTAGTGCGTGGTTTTCTGCCAAACCACTTAAAACATGCGCATGCTGCTCTGGTAGTGCAGGCACGTTGTTTTCTGCCAAACCACGTGCTAAGGATGCACACGCAGCTGGTTCAGCGCGAGCACGTTGTTTTCTGCCAAACCACGTACTAAGCATGCACATGCAGCCTATGGCTGCGCACGCACGTGGTTTTCTGCCCAACCACGTGCTAGGCGCGCGCACGCTGGTCTGAGCAGCGCGTCTGCATGGTTTTCTGCCACTTGGTATGCATGCACAAGGAGTTTATGTCGCACGTTGTTTTCTGGGAAATCATGTGCTCAGCGTGCACATGAAGCTATTGGCAATGTGCGCAAGCAGTTTTCTGCAAAACCACGAGCTAAGCATGCACATGCACCTTTTGGCAGCGTGCGGACGTGGCCTCTCTGCCAAAACCATGGGATATGCACGAGCATGTTGCTTTTGGCAGCGCGCGCACGTGGACTTTCTGCGCGTGGTAGACTTCTGCCAAAACGCGTGCTAAGCATGCCCATGCTGCTCCTAGCTGCGCGCACACGTGGGTTTCTGCCAGACCACGTGCTAAGCACGCGCATGCTGCTCTGGGCAGTGCGTGCGTGTGGTTTTCTGCCACTTGGTAAGCATGCACTAGCACCTTAGCGCGCCCACGTTGTTTTCTGCCAGACCATGTGCTAAGCATGCAAATGCAGCTCTTGGCAATGCGCGCACGTGGGTTTTTACCAAGCCCAAGATATAAGCATGCGCATGCTGCTTTTTGCAGTGCGCGCACGTTGTTTTCTGCCAAACCACGTGCTATGCATGCGAATGCCGCTTTTCGCAGCGCGCGCACGTGGCGTTTCTTCCAAAAGCTTATGCTAAGCATGCAAATGCAGCTCTTGGCAATGCGCGCACGAAGTTTTCTGCCAAACCACGTGCTAAGCACGCACGTGCTGCTCTTCTCAGCGCGCGCGCGTGGTTTTCTGCCAAACCGCTTGGTAAGTATGCACATGCAGCTTCTGGTAGCGCGCGCACGTCGTTTTCTGTCAAACGACGTGCTAAGCATGCATGTTCAGCTTTTGACAGCGCGCATGTGCCCTATCTGCCAAAACCATATGATAAGCACACGCATGATGCTTTTGGCTGCGCCCGCGGTTTTCTATCAAGCCCAACGTCCGTAAAATGGTTTAGGACGCACCACGTTGACCACTTCAGATCATGCGCAGTGCCGCTGTGAATGCGAAATGCCCTCTCGGACGACCTCGTAGTCCAGTTCGCCAACCCGTCGTATAATTCTGTAGGGTCCGAAATAACGTCACAATCGTTTCTCACTGAGTCCTCGTCGACGTATTGGGGTCCAAACTCAAATACGGTCACCGGGCTGGTACTCGACGAAGCGTGGTCGGAGGTTGAAGCATCGGCAGTCGTTACGCTGCTGGCTCTTAATCCATAGGCGGGCGAGCGGTCGGTCTTCTTCGGCACCCTAGAGATAGGTAGCGACGTCATGATTCGCCTCCTCAGTGACGTGCGGTATCATGGTGTCGAGCGTCGTCGTCAGGTTCCTGCCGTAAACCAGCTCTGTGTTGTTTCTTGCACCGCCGTATTGTAAGCGCAAGTTACGTGCGGCAGGACGGCATCCCAGGTCTTGTGTTCCACGTGGACGTACATTAGTACCATGTCGGCGAGGGTTTTATTCAGGCGCTCCGTAAGAACATTCGTCTGTGGGTGGTAGGCACTTGTCCTCCTGTGCCTTGGCTGACTGAACTGAAGAATGGCTTGGGTGACCTCGGCTGTAAAGGCCGTTGCTCTGTCGGTGATGACGACGTCTGGGGCTCCATCTCACAGCAGAATGCTTTCAATGAAAAATTTTGCCACTTCGGCTGCGCTGCCTTTCGGCAGAGCTTTAGTTTCAGCCAAGCGGGTGAGGTAATCCGTCGCCACGATTATCCATAATTTCCGGACGTTGACGTCGGAAACGGCCCCAGCAAGGCCATCTCGATTTGCTGAAAAGGTCGGCAAGGAGGCTTGATCGGCTGTAGTAATCCGGCTGGCCTTGTGGGTGATGTCTTTCGTCGCCGAGAGCCTCGGCATGTCTTGACGTAACGTGCAACGTCGGCGGTTAGGCATGGCCAGTAATACTTTTCTTTTATCCTCGATAGCGTCCGGGAGAAGCCGAGGTGCCCGGCGGTCGGATCGTCATCTAGGGCGCGCAGTACTTCTGGACGCAGCGCCGACGGAACAACAAGAAGGTAGTTGGCGCTGACTGGTGTGAAGTTCTTCACCAGTAGATTGTTTTGAAGCGTGGAGGAAGATAATCCGCGCCTAAATGCCCTGGAGACCACGTCGGTGTGCCTTTCAAAATATTCGACGAGGCGTTTTAGTTCCAGGTCTGCCCGTTGCTGTTCAGCGAAGTCTTCTGCGCTTATCATTCGAAGGAAGGCGTCGTCATTCTCATCACGTTGCGGCGGTGGGTCAATGGGAGCGCGTGATAGGCAGTCGGCATCGGAGTGTTTTCGTCCGGACTTGTAGGTTACAGTGACGTCGTATTCTTGTAGTCTGAGGCTCCACCGCGCCAGTCGTCCTGAAGGATCCCTTATATTCGCTAGCTAAAACAACGCGTGATGGTAGCTGACGACTTTGAATGGCCTGCCATATGTATAAGTGCGACATTTAGCTGTAGCCCAAACGATGGCGAGTCATTCCTTTTCAGCCGTAGAATAGTTGCCTTCCGCTTTTGACAGCGACCGGCTAGCGTAAGCTATCACCTGTTCGACTCCGTTTCTCCTCTGGGCTAGAACGGCACCGATGCGTAGGCTACTGGCGTCAGTATGGATTTCTGTATCGGCGTACTCGTCGAAGTGCGCAAGTATCAGCGGCGAGTGCACGTGTCATTTGAGCTCTTCAAATGCGTCGGCCTGTGGCGTTTCCCACTTGAACTCAACATTACATTTAGTTAGACGTGTCAACGGCTCAGCGAAGCGTGAAAAGTCATTGACAAAGCGCCTGTAGTAGGCACACGTGCCAAGAAATCTACGCACTGCCTTCTTGTCGATGGATTGCGGGAACTGTGCGATGGCAGCAGTATTTTGCGGGTCTTGGCGGACACCAGCTTTGCTGAAAACGTGGCCTAGCAACAGAAGCTCACCGTAAGCGAAGCGGCATTTTTCCGGTTTCAGAGTAAGCCCTGATGACTTGATGGCCTCTAGTACTGTCGCAAGCCGTCTGAGGTGATCGTCGAAATTTCCGGCGAAGACGACGACGTCATCCAAGAAAACGAGACAGGTCTGCCACTTCAATCCTGCTAAAACCGTGTCCATCACGCGCTGGAACGTTGAACTCGTAGGGGCCGTCTGGGGTGATGAAGGCGGTCTTTTCGCGATCTCTTTCATAGACTTCTATTTGCCAACAGCCAGACTTAAGGTCCATCGAGGAGAAGTATTTAGCGTTGCAGAGCCGATCCAATGCATTGTCTATTCGTGGGAGGGGGTATACGTCCTTCGTCGTGATCTTGTTCAGATAACGATAATTGACGCAGAAACGTAGGGTTCCGTCCTTTTTCTTCAAGAAGACTACAGGAGACGCCTACAGGCTTTTGGATGGCTGGATGATGTCGTCACGCAGAATTTCGTCAACTTGGTGCCTTATAGCCTGACGTTCTCGTGTAGAAACTCAATAAGGGCTCTGGCGGAGTGGTCGAGCACACTCTTCGGTTATTATGCGATGCTTTGCGACTGGCATTTGTCGAATCCTTGATCACGTCGAAAAGCACTCTTTGAATCGTCGAAGTAAGCTTCTCAGCTGTTGTTGCTTATACATGGGGAGGCTTGGATTCATGTCTAAGTCTGGTTCAGGAACTACGGTCGTCGTCGTACTTGCGGCAGAATCCGAGAGGACAAACCGATTGCTGTTTTCCAGAATTTCCTCGATGTAAGCGATCATCCTGCCCTTGTTGATGTGCTTTAACTACTGGCTGAAGTTTATAATAATAATAATAATAATAATAATAACAATAATAATAATAATAATAATAATAATAACTTCTTTATTTACATCAGTGATGGAGGAGACTGTGGATAAAAGTCGCTTTAGAGGCAAGCGACTTGACTGGAGCCCGCAGCCTCCTTTACAAGGCAAACAGCGATTCACCAGGAGACACATATATACATAGCAATTGACTATATGTGAAATATGGACAAAAAGTAAACGCAAGAACACAACTTATCTGAAAAACGTTCTTCAATTATTTAAGAACGATTGAGTGACAAAATGTTCACGTAAAGCTCGTACACCAGTTATATAAATATCAAGACCTGATTTCAGAAACAAATTTAAAAGTGTTGGTAGTGTGTATGATATCTTTTCTGTAGAATAATTGGCACGCGGAGTGACCACCTTCCACTGTTCCGTACACCTTGTGATGTAAGAATGTGTGTTCCTGGTGAGATTAGATAACTCATGAAGAAACGTTAAGTTCTCTTTTACCTCCCGTTTGAAAGCTTGACCTAACTTGTAACTATAAAGGTTAAAAACGGCTATTATATTTGCTATCTGAAATAAGTCTGATGTGTGGGCATTGTAAGGCAGGTTAAATAGTACTCGCAAAATTTTTTCTGAAGTATATGTATCTTTTCTAGATTCGTATGTGATGTGGTATCCCACACGAGCAGACAATAATAAAGTGTAGAAAAAAATAGGGTGTTATAAATAAGAACCTTGATTCTGTAAGGTAAAAGAGGTCTCAGCCGCACCATCATGCCAACTACACGAGATAATTTGCCCAATAGCGATTCTATGTGCATGTCCCAAAGCACATTTTGTGTGAATATAACGCCAAGTATTTTAAAACTATCTACAATTTCTAGGTTTACACCGTCATAAACAAGGTTGATGGTACTGTTTATTTGCTTAGATTTGGGCCTAAAGATTATTCCTTTTGTTTTGTTTATATTGATTTGTAGACAGTTTTGTTTTGACCATAAATGAATTTTCAGAGCAGTGCTAGCTTTATTCTCAAGGCTACTAGAGTCAGGTGCCGAAAAAAATATACTGGCGTCGTCTGCGTACATTACGTATTTCGCATCTTTATAGATATTTACTAAGTCATTTATATATGTGATAAACAGGAATGGGCCAAGAATACTACCCTGAGGAACGCCTCTGGTGATATGCTTCAAATTTGAGCCGCTATTGTTTATTTCAACATATTGATGTTGCAGCGGTGGCGTAGAGGTAAAACACCCGCCTCGCGTGCAAGAGGTCCGTGGTTCGAATCCCGGTGCCGGCAATTTTCCACCGGATTAAAAAAAAATCTGCGTGTTGATAAAATTGCACAAACAAGCCTGGAGTGTGGCCTGATCCCGGTGACCAGAACCGGTAACGCACTCCCTCACCAAAGCAGGATTGGCCACCCTGGTGCAGTACTTGGCCACAACCTCCTATGAACACAACAATCAAACCCCGGCCCTCAGTCCCCAGCAGCTGCGAAGCAACTGACCACGGCGGCGGTCAGACCTGCGACGCAGCAGAGGGTGCTAAGAATCACTGGCTCCGGACAGGCCGCCATTGGAATATGAACCTGGCAACGTTTAACGCTAGAACGTTATCTAGTGAGGCGAGTCTAGCAGTGCTATTGGAGGAATTAGAGGGCAGTAAATGGGATATAATAGGGCTCAGTGAAGTGAGGAGGCCGAAAGAAGCATATACAGTGCTAAATAGCGGGCACGTCCTGTGCTACCGGGGCTTAGCGGATAGAAGAGAACTAGGAGTCGGATTACTGATTAATAAAAATATAGCTGGTAACATACAGGAATTCTATAGCATTAACGAGAGGGTGGCAGGTCTTGTTGTGAAACTTAACAAGAGGTACAAAATGAAGATTCTACAGGTCTACGCCCCTACATCCAGTCATGATGACCAGGAAGTCGAAAGCTTCTATGAAGACGTGGAATCGGCGGTGGGGAGAGTGAAAACTAAATACACTATACTAATGGGCGACTTTAATGCCAAGGTAGGCAAGAAGCAGGCTGGAGACAAGGCAGTGGGGGAATATGGCATAGGCACTAGGAATAGCAGGGGAGAGTTATTAGTAGAGTTTGCGGAACGGAATAGTATGAGGATAATGAATACCTTCTTCCGCAAGCGGGATAGCCGAAAGTGGACGTGGAGGAGCCCGAACGGCGAGACTAGAAATGAAATAGACTTCATACTCTGCACTAACCCTGGCATCATACAAGATGTGGACGTGCTCGGCAAGGTGCGCTGCAGTGACCACAGGATGGTAAGAACTCGAATTAGCCTAGACCTCAGGAGGGAACGGAAGAAACTAGTACATAAGAAGCCGATCAATGCGTTAGCGGTAAGAGGGAAAATAGAGGAATTCCAGATCAAGCTACAGAACAGGTATTCAGCTTTAACTCAGGAAGAGGACCTTGGTGTTGAAGCAATGAACGACAATCTTGTGGGCATCATTAAGGAGTGTGCAATGGAAGTCGGTGGTAACTCCGTTAGGCAGGATACCAGCAAACTATCGCAGGAGACGAAAGATCTGATCAAGAAACGGCAATGTGTGAAAGCATCTAACCCTACAGCTAGAATAGAACTGGCAGAACTTTCGAAGTTAATCAACAAGCGTAAGACAGCTGACATAAGGAAGTATAATATGGATAGAATTGAACATGCTCTCAGGAGCGGAGGAAGCCTAAAAACAGTGAAGAAGAAACTAGGAATTGGCAAGAATCAGATGTATGCGTTAAGAGACAAAGCCGGCAATATCATTACTAATATGCATGAGATAGTTCAAGTGGCTGAGGAGTTCTATAGAGATTTATACAGTACCAGTGGCACCCACGACGATAATGGAAGAGAAAATAGTCTAGAGGAATTCGAAATCCCGAAGGTAACGCCGGAAGAAGCAAAGAAAGCCTTAGGAGATATGCAAAGGGGGAAGGCAGCTGGGGAGGATCAGGTAACAGCAGATTTGTTGAAGGATTGTGGACAGATTGTTCTAGAGAAACTGGCCACCCTGTATACGCAATGCCTCATGACCTCGAGCGTACCGGAATCTTGGAAGAACGCTAACATAATCCTAATCCATAACAAAGGGGACGCCAAAGACTTGAAAAATTATAGACCGATCAGCTTACTGTCCGTTGCCTACAAAGTATTTACTAAGGTAATTGCAAATAGAATCAGGAACACCTTAGACTTCTGTCAACCAAAGGACCAGGCAGGATTCCGTAAAGGCTACTCAACAATAGACCATATTCACACTATCAATCAAGTGATAGAGAAATGTGCAGAATATAACCAACCCTTATATATAGCTTTCATTGATTACGAGAAAGCGTTTGATTCAGTCGAAACCTCAGCAGTCATGGAGGCATTACGGAATCAGGGTGTAGATGAGCCATATGTAAAAATACTGGAAGATATCTATAGCGGCTCCACAGCCACCGTAGTCCTCCATAAAGCAAGCAACAAAATCTCAATAAAGAAAGCCGTCAGGCAGGGAGATACGATATCTCCAATGCTATTCACAGCTTGTTTACAGGAGGTATTCAGAGACCGTGACTGGGAAGAATTGGGGATAAAAGTTAATGGAAAATACCTTAGTAACTTGCGATTCGCTGATGATATTGCCTTGCTTAGTAACTCAGGGGACCAATTGCAATGCATGCTGACTGACCTGGAGAGGCAAAGCAGAAGAGTGGGTCTAAAAATTAATATGCAGAAAACTAAAGTAATGCTTAACAGTCTCGGGAGAGAACAGCAATTTACAATAGGCAGCGAGGAACTGGAAGTCGTAAGGGAATACAACTACTTAGTGCAGGTAGTGACGGCGGATCCGGATCATGAGACGGAAATAATCAGAAGAATAAGAATGGGCTGGAGTGCGTTTGGCAGGCATTCCCAAATCATGAACAGCAGGTTGCCGTTATCCCTCAAGAGAAAAGTATATAATAGCTGTGTCTTACCAGTACTCACCTACGGGGCAGAAACCTGGAGGCTTACGAAAAGGGTTCTACTCAAATTGAGGACGACACAACGAGCTATGGAAAGAAGAATGATAGGTGTAACGATAAGGGATAAGAAAAGAGCAGATTGGGTGAGGGAACAAACGCGAGTTAATGACATCTTAGTTGAAATCAAGAAAAAGAAATTGGCATGGGCAGGACATGTAATGAGGAGGGAAGATAACCGATGGTCATTAAGGGTTACGGACTGGATCCCAAGGGAAGGGAAGCGTAGCAGGGGGCGGCAGAAAGTTAGGTGGGCGGATGAGATTAAGAAGTTTGCAGGGACGGCATGGCCACAATTAGAACATGACCGGGGTTGTTGGAGAAGTATTGGAGAGGCCTTTGCCCTGCAGTGGGCGTAACCAGGCTGATGATGATGATGATTATTGATAGCGATTGTCAAGATAAGATTTTATAAGGCTTGCACAGTGCCCTCGAATACCCTAGGTTTCAAGCTTACCAAGTAGAACCGAGTGAAGGATGCAATCAAATGCTTTAGTAAAATGAATATAGATACCAAGGACAATGTTTTTTATTTCAAATTGCGATAAAATAAATTCTTTTTGATGGAGTAGTGCTAATTCTGTAGACCGTCGTTTGCTGAATCCAAACTGGGCTGGAGAAATTAGGCTGTGCTTGTCAAAAAACATCCAAACCTGCATTAGTATTAGTTTTTCTAGACCCTTCGAAAAAACAGGTAATATAGAAATGGGTCTATAAGTTTTGTATCATTAACGTCACCTTTCTTGAACAATACAGACACTCTGGCTATTTGCATCCGTTTAGGAAAGATAGTGCTTGACAAAGGCAAATTCAGAATATAGGTAATGTACGGGGAAATGATATCAAGCACATACTTGATAGCGCGAACCTGCATGCCTTCTGCGTCGCAACTCGAGCTATTTTTTAGTGAAAGGAAAACTGATGTCACCTCATGCTCAGTAAAGGGATGAAGAAAGAGTGAAGATGAATTTCTGTTCGGCATAAATTCACTAATCTCAGACGACGCACTACCACTAGAAAAGTTTACAAGGTAGTCATTAAAAACATTTGCAAGAGCACTTCCCGATACTTCGTTTCCACCAAGTATTAGAGTCTGTATTCGTGGAGCCGATTTTCGACGATTTAAGACATCATTTAACTTTTTCCATAAGGTATCAGGTTTGTTCAAACAACCCTCGAATTCTGCATGAAAATAGGACTTCCTATGGGATTTTAGTTCCTTATTTAGCTTGTTTCTATACCACTTGCATTCCTTTAATATACCTGGATCCTTAGTCTTGACGAACTTGTGATAGAGCGCGTTTTTATAATTAATACGTTTTAGCAATTCGGGAGTTATCCACGGCTTCCGTAATTTTTTACCGAGCCTGAGCTTTTTGTCTGGAAAATGGTTCTTATATATTCGAGAGACTTCATCAATAAGCTTGCCATACGCTATTTCGACGTTATATATTTCTAAAATTTGTCTAAGGTCGCACCGTAGAAGTTCGTCTCTGAAGCTATCTAGACGTGTTTGAGTAATACTTTGACATAAGATATACTCATGCTTCCTGTTTTTTTAAAGTTGTGTTTTCTTAGAAAAAGAAATACTGGAAGGTGATCACTAAGATCGTGTGACATCACCCCGGCAGTAGCATTTTCAGTATCAGCATTTGTAATGAGCAAGTCCAACAATGTTTCACTTTCGGATGTAATCTTTGTTGGCGTACGGATTAAATTTTCGTAACCATTTGTAACTAAAATATTTAACATAGTCTTTTGTGGTACAGAAGTGGTCAGCATGTCGATATTGAAATCACCAGCGGACACCAAGTAATTGCTATCTTCTGCAGATAAAGACAGCAGCTGTTCATAAAAAGAAAGGAACTGAAGAACATTTCCACTTGGAGGCCTGTAGCAAACTGAAAATATGTACTCATTCTCACGAACTGTTATCATTTCAAAATCTTCGCAACAAACACAAAAGTCGGGAAGCAATTCACAACTTACATGGTCTTTCAACAACAGCAAAACACTGCCGCCACGGCGGTTCGTTCGGTTCAAGCAAAACGATCACAAGGAACACGAATGTGTTGTCAGCAACACTTTCGTGTTTCATCCGTGCAGTCGAGCGATTCCTCTAGCGACGCAAATTTCACGGTCGAGCAGTAGACGTTGTTCGCCATCGATGAAGCCTTCTACGTCAGCGGGTATTTCTGTGCCGAACGAAATAACAATGCTCGAGTGAGGCGGGATGCTCACTTGATCTTCGAGCACACTCAAGGCGTGGTGACTACGAGAGCTCTCCGGCGGTATCGCTTCATCTTCCGACAGCGTTATCGATTTCGATTTCAGGTCTATGATTGCTTCGTGTTGGTTCAGGAAGTCCATGCCGAGAATGACGTCTCGTGAACACTCTTGGAGGATAACGAAGGTGGCAGGGTAAGTCCGATCATGACCGGTAATTCTTGCCCTGCAGATTCCAGTCAGCGTAATGAGGTGTTCTCCAGCGGTTCGAATTTGAGGTCCTCCCCATGTAGTTTTAACTTTCTTCAACAAAGTGGCGATGTGTCCACACATCATGGAGTAATCGGCCCCTGCGTCTTCTAAGGCGCTAACTGCGTTGCCGTCGAGAAGCACGTCGAGGTCGGTGGTTCTTTGTCTAGCGTTGCAGTTAGGTCTCGGCGTCGGATCACGGCTGCGTCTTGTTGAACTGAAGCTGGAACATCGCGTCGTCAGGTCGTCTTTCGTCGTCGTATTCTTCGCTTCCAGACTTTGTCGGGACGGCGGCGTGTCGTTATGTCGTCGAGATAGTTTCTTCGGTGTCTTCGTCGGCGGTGGAGGATCTTCGTCAGTTCGACGAACAGCAACCGCACCTCCATCAGTTGCTGTTTTTAGTTTTCCGAATATGGGCTCGCTGACCGGCCCGGGGCTGGGCCAATCTATGGTCGGCGCTGCGGCGAGAGGTAGCCGCCTGGTGATGGCGAACGCGACGGACATCGAGAGCTCCACTGAGTAGCGGCGAGGTAGTCGGCGATATCGCGAGGGCGTTCACCTTGCTGCAGGCGCGGAGCATTGACGGCGAAACCTCGCGGTCCCATCTCCCGGTACGGGCACCGTCGGTAGACGTGACCCGCTTCTCCGCAGTGATAGTAGAGTAGGCGGTGGTCAGGAGCGCGTCAAACGTCCGTCTTCCTCGGGTAGCTGCGCTGGGTGACGGGTGGGCGTGCTGGCGGCGGTGGCGGTGGTCGTCGGAATTGCAGCGTTACGGGGCCCTGGCGCAGTCGTGGAGGGGGACCTTGACGGTGGGCGACGGCGGCGTAGGTCATCGCTTGCGGCCGAGGCTGCGGCGATTCAACGCCTACCCCGACTTGTTGTTGGAGCTGCTCACGTACGGCCTCGGCAATCGAAGCCACTTGAGGCTGTGATGAGAGGAAAATCTTCTGTAGCTCCTCCCACATGACCGCTCGAATAGTCTCGCGTAGGTCGACGGTGGCCAGTGATTGAACTCCGGTGCAGTTTGTCGAATTCGTGCGGCGGTGCCATTGCCGGTTTCGCATCTCGAGTGTCTTCTCGATGCTGGTGGCCTCGCGGAGGAACTCTTCAACGGTCTTCGGTGGGCTTGGTACCATTCCAGCAAAAAGTTGCTCCTGCACACCACGCATGAGTACGCGGACTTTCTTCTCCTCGGGCTTTTCAGGGTCAGCGTGGCGGAATAGACCGCCCATTTCCTCAGTGAAGATCGCGGTTGTCTCAGTAGGTAGGTGCACCCGGGTTCCTAATAGCGCTTGGGCTCGTTCTCGGCGCCCGACGCTTGCGAATGTCTGCAGCAAGCCGGTTCGAAACAGTTCCAAGGTAGTTAAGGTGGCTCCTCGAATCTCGAACGATGTCCTAGCCGCGTCTTCTAATGCGAAGAAGACATGTCACAGTTTGTCGTCGCTGCTCCAGTTGTTAAATGTAGCGACTCTCTCATAGGTCTCAAGCCAGCTTTCCGGGTCCTCGAACGTTGAACCGCGGAACGTCGGAGCCTCCCTGGGCTGCTGCAGCACGGCGGGGAACGCTGGGGCTGCCATTTGGGTGGACTTGGTGGCGATCTTCCTGGTCGTCTCGGGCAAACGTCCGTGTTGTGGGGGCAGTTCTTGCAGCCTGCGGCTACCTCGCTGGTTCTTGGCGACGTTGGTGTTGTCTTACGCGTGAGGGCTTGGGTCATGGCTTTGTGGGGGCGCCCGGTACATGAACGCAAAGCACCTCCACCAGATGTAACTTGGTCGTGACGTCAAAGAACACAGTAGCAATACTGTGAAAGGCAAAACTAGATTTAATGGGCTAACCTGTGCCCACAAAATAGGCTACACTCAAAGCACAACGAGAACGGCGAACACTCGGCGATCGTCGAAAATCTGATGAACGGAGCAAGCGCGTCGGCTTTTATACATCATTCGTCGAATGTTCCAGACTAATCGCTGGGACCCGCGCCCACCTTCCACAAAGTTCTACATTATTCGCGTCGAGCACACATACAATCAGATTACACAAGTTTCGGTCACAGACAGTGGATGGAACCATCGATAACATTCTAGAAAGTTCCCACACATACAAGAGCGCCCTGCGCTGTGCGATAACATTTGTTACGCAGTGAAGTGTGTCGCCCGGTAAAGACAAGTACACGTGTGACTTTCAAGGCGAAGTGCTATGCAAGCGCATGCTGCTTTTGACTGCGCGAGCACATGAATTTCTGCCAAACCACGCGATAAGCACGCCCACAATGCTCTTTTCAGCGCGCGCGTGCTTTTCTGCCAATCCACTTGGTAAGCATGCACATGCAGGTTTTGGTAGCACGCGCACGTTGTTTTCTGCCAAACCACGTGCTAAGCATGCGAATGCAGCTTTTCGCAGCACGCGCACATGGTTTTTCTGCCGAAACAATGTGCTGAGCACGCACATGCTGGTTTTGGCTGCGCACGTGGTTTTCTAACAAGCCCAAGTGCTGAGAACAAGGATGCTGCTTTTCGCAACGCACTCACGTGGATTTCTGCTAAACCACGGCCTAAGCACGCGCATGCAGCGCTTGGCAGCGCGCGCGCGTGGTTTTTGTGCCAAAACACTGCGCAAGCATGCACATGCAGCTTTTCGTAGTGCGCGGACGTGGTTTTCTGTCAAACATCGTGCTAAGCATGCATCTGCTGCTTGCAGCTTGCAGCTTCCAGCTTTTCGTAGCGCGCGCACGTGGTATTCCGCCAAACCAATCTTTAAGCATGCACATGCTGCTTTTGGGAGCGCACGTGGTTTTCTGCCAAACCATGCTATAGGCGACCGCATGCTGCTTCTGGCATCGCGCTCACGTGCATTCCTGCCAAACCACTTGGTAAGCGCGCATATGCAGCTCTTGGTAGTGCGCACACGTTGTTTTCTGCCAAACCACATGCTAAACATGCGCATGCTGCTCTTGGAAGCGCGCGCACGTGGTTTTCTACCAAACCACGCTATAAGCACGCGCATGCTGCTTTTGGGTGCGCACGTGGTTTCCTACCAAGCCCAAGTGCAAGGCACGCAAATGCTGCTATTGTCAGCGCGCAGACGTGGTTTTCTGCCAAACCACTTGGTAAGCATGCATATTCTGCTTTTAGAAGCGCGCTCGAGTAGTTTTCTGCCAAACCGCGCTCTAGGCATGCACATGAAGCTTTTGGCAGTGCGCGCACGTGGCCTTTCTGCAAAAAATTTGTGCTATGAATGCGCATGCTACCTTTGGCTGCGCGCGTGGTTTTCTAGCAAGCCTTAGTGCTAATCACGCACAGGCTGCTTTTCGCAGTGCTCTCACATTTATTTCTGTCAAACCACCGGCGAAGCACGCGCCTGCTGCTTTTCGCAGCGCGCTCATATTGATTTCTGTCCAACCGCGTGCTAAGCACGCCTATGCTGCCCTTTTGCGCGCGCGCGCATAGTTTTCGGCCAAACCACCTGGTAGGCATGTGCATCCGTCGTCCGCCTCCGCGCGCGCGTAGTGTTCTGCCAAACTACGTAATAAGCACGCGCATGCTGCTCTTGGCAGCGCGCGCGCGTGGATTTCTGCCAAAGCACGGGCTAAGAACGCGCATGCTTCTTTCGGATCCGCGCGTACGTGGACTTCCGCCAAACCACGTGCTAAACACGCCCATGCTGCTCTTGGCAGCGCGCGCAAGTTGTTTTCTGCCAAAACACGTGCTAAGCACGCGCATCCTTCATTGGCAGTGTGCGCGTGGTTTTCTGCCGAACCACGCTATAAGCATGCGCATGCTGCTTTTAGCTGCGCACGTGGTTTTCTACCAAGTTCAAGTGCTAAGCATGAGCATGCTGCTTTTGGTAGCGCGGGCACGTGGACTTCTGCCAAATGACGTATTAACCATGCACATGCAGCTCTTGGCAGCGTGCGCACGTGGTTTTCTGCCTAATCACGTGCTGAACACGCGGATGCTGCTCTTAAAAGCGCACGCACATGCTTTTCTGCCAAACCAGGCTATAAGCACGCACAGGCGGCTCTTGGCAGCGCGAGCACGTGGTTTTCTGCCAAACCACGCTATAAGCACGCGAAAGCTGCTTTTGGCTGCGCACATGAATGAATGAGTGTTATTTATTGGTGCAAGGGCCAGGTATGGCCAAAGAGCGCCAAGCTAGCGTTGATGAGTTTGTGGTGAAGTTATGGCTTCTATGAAGTTGGTGTGACGTTGCTGTGAAGAGGCCCTAAAATTTTGTCGCTCTAATGTTCCTAAAGTCTATGTGTACTAAGAATATGAAAATGACAAAAGGCGTGTACTATGAGTACTGAGGCGCATTGCGATATAATAATACCACGTAAAAAATGTATAGGATTCTAAAATTCATTAGAGCACCATGGCCTCGTTAGACCCCTTGAGACACAAGGGCCTAGAGACATGTGCTATACAAAACAATTATCACAGCGGCATCCTCTGGAAGGAGGATTCGCTACGAACTTAATGGGCTTATAACATGTAGTACCACATCACTTAAGAAATTGAGGACTGCTTTGGTGTTACAAAACGGCTCTTTACCTAGAACCATAGTCGGTTGAAGAGGGACGCAATAAAGATATGCAAGAAGAAAATGCTTCTTTCTCTCAGAGTCGGCTTTCCGACACTCCAAGAGGATGTGGAGGACGGTCAGCGTCTCACCACATCGACCACATGTTGGAGGTTCATTTCCAGTAAGTAGAAAATTGTGGGTACCAAATTTGTGCCCTATTCTTACACGGCAGAATAGGACATCTGTTCGCCGTTATTTTGTTAGGGAGGGCCAGAAACCTAACTGTGGCTTTATAACGTGCAGTTTATTATTTTTCTGTGTTCCACTTTGCGTTACCAGTGTTGTCGCAGTTTCTTTATTAAGAAAAGCTGAAGATCTGTGACAGGGACAGCAGACGTAGGAAAAGTGGTTACTGATATGAGTGATATGGCCATCTTATCAGCCAGTACATTGCCCTCGATATCTATATGGCCAGGTACCCAGTATATTATTCCATGTCTGTAAGATAAATAAATGCTGCATAAGAGTGAGTAAAGTTCAACGAAAACCGGATTTCTAAACTTTTGTAAAGAGGTCAGCGCTTTTACAAGGCTCAACCAGTCTGTAAATACTATTGCTCTGTCGTGTCTTAATTTATTTATATGTTTTACTGCAGACAGTACAGCATAGGCTTCTGCATTGGAGATACTCGTTAAGGGGTTCAATACATCCGATTTAGAAAAAGAGGGACCAACGGCTGCATAAGATACACCAGAATGTGATTTTGACGCATTTGTGTAGAATTCGGAACAGCAGTATTTCGATTGAAGTTCACGGAAATGCATGGCAGTTTCGAGGTCAGGAGCGTGCTTTGTGACCTCCACAAAGGATACATCACAGTCTATCACCTGCCACTTCCAGGGCGGTACTAGCTTAGCTGGAGGCATTAAGCGCTGTTCGAGAACTGGGACATCCATTTCCGTGCTAACTTCACTTCCGCAAAAGTGTTTCACACGTGAAGTCGTTAACGGTTCTGAAACACGGATGTTCCTCATTAGAGGGAACCTCGAGAAAATACGTTAAGCTGATGTTTGTTCTGTGAAGATTGAGTGCTCACTCATCTGACTCTACATACAGACTTTCAAGAGGGCTTGTCCTAAATGCGCCAGTGGCCAGGCGGATACCCAGATGGTGAACGAGGTCCAGCATCTTAAGCGCGCTCGGTGTGGCAGAGTGTATACTAGGCACAATAATCTAACCGTGATCGAACTAGGCTACTGGAAATATTCAATAAACACTGTTTGTGGCTACTGCACGTTGTGTGGGATAGAATTTTAAGCAAGTTCATTGTTCTGGGACATTTTTCTTTAAGATATATTATGTGAGGAATGAAAGTAAGCCCGGAGTCAAGTATACTAGCAAGAAATTTGTGCTCTTTGTTTACAGAAATTTGTTGTGCACCCAGTTCTACGAAAGGATCTGGGACCAGGCCTCTCTTTCTTGGGAAAACACAAAACTTTTGTGGGGGTTGACTTTAAATTCATTTTGGTCTGCCCATTTTGACACCTTGTTTAAACCCTGCTTTACTTGTCTTTCGAATAGTGTGAGGTTGCAGAATTTGAAGCCCATTTGTATATCGTCTACGTATATGGAATAAAAAATGGCTGGTGGTAGTGAAGCACGTAGTGTGCTCATCTTAAGGATAAAGAGAGTGCAGCTGAGCACGCCTCCCTGGGGTGCACCAGTTTCCTGCGTAAAAGGACGTGACAGTGCATTGCCGACTTTTACATGGAAGGTGCGATTTGACAAATACCTTTCAATTATTTCCAACATATTTCCACAGATACATATTCCCGACAAATCTCGCACAATCTCGTAACGCCATGCTGTATCGTATGCCTTCTCCACATCGAGGAATACTGAGAGATAATACTGTTTGTGTACAAAGGCATTGCGGATATATCCTTCAATGCGCACAAGATGGTCGGTTGTCGACCGCCCTTGTCTGAAGGCACATTGATACGAATCGAGCATATTGTTGAGTTCAAGGAAGTGCATGAGTCTGCGATTATTCATTTTTTCAAAAAGCTTACAGAGAAAATGTGTAAGAGCTATCGGACGATAACTTGCTTCCTTGGAGGGGTTTCTTCCCTGCTTCAGGACAGGAACCACAATCGCTTCTTTTCATGTAGACGGGAGGTATCCCGCAGCCCAAATAGTCTTGAAAAGTGTGAGTAGTGTAACTTGCGTATCAGTATGTAAGTTTCTGATCATGTCATACATGACTCTGTCAGGTCCCCGTGTAGTGCTTTTCATGTGTTCAAGGCAGCTCTCAACTCGGCAATACTGAAAGGCCGGTTATAGGGTTCATTCTGTCTGGATTTTCTAATTATTGGCTTACATTCTTCTGTTTGCTTATATTTCAGAAAGGATTTTGAATAATGGTTTGAACTTTACACACTCTCAAAGTGCTCCCCAAGTTAGTCGGCCTGATCTTGCAGGGTATCGCGCTGTGTGTTTACCAGAGGGAGTGCATATTTCTGCCGCCCTCTAATCCTATTAACCATGTTCCAGGCTTTTGCATCATCGGTAAACGAGTTAATACTCAATGAAAACTTCTGCCAACTTTCGTTTCTGGCCGGTCGGCGGGTTTTCCTGCCTTGGCACTTTACTTCTTTAAAATTAAAAAGATTATCTTCAGTGGGAGAGGCGCCTAATGATCCCCACACTTTGTTCTGTTTTTCACAAGCGATCCTATAATCATCGTTCCACCACGGGACACGTCTGCATGCCGAGCCACTTACTTGAGATATCCATTCAAATGCTGCATCTACTATGAATGCTGTAAAATACTCCACAACAGCACCAATTTCTAGAGAAGACATATCAGCCCATGAGATGCTAGAGAGAGTTAGAAATTTCTCCCAGTCTGCTATATCTATCTTCCACCTAGTAGCTTGTGGAGGATATTCATTTTCTTTAGATGTTTTTAGCAGTATGGGGAACTGATGGCTCCCGTAGGGATTGTTCGTAACTTCCCATTTGAGTGCGGGCAGTATACACAGGGAAACTATGCTGAGATCTATTGAATAAAAGGTTCTGTTTGCAAGACACTAATATGTGGGTTCCATCTTATTCAGAAGGCGTGCATCGGGCGAAAAAAGAACTGTTCAACGAGACAAACTCGCGCATCGATACGAGGGTCGCCCCACAGGTAGTTGTGTGCATTGAAATCGCCAAGAACTACATAAGGTTCTGGCAATCCATCTATAAAGGACTGAAATTCATGTCTGCCCAATTTGTAATGGGGGGACGGGGTATATAAAGCGAGCAAATAGTGATAAGTTTGTTTAGCAGAACAACTCGAACCGCCACGGCTTCAAGGGCCGTTCGCAGCTGTACACGTTGACGCGTCTTCTTTTTTGAATTACAATTGCAACACCGCGCGAAGATGCGATTGCATCATCGCGGCCTTTGCGAAAAGTAACATACTGTCGGAGAAACTTTGTGTATTTTGATTATAGGTGTGTTTCCTGTAAACACAGCACTTTTGGATTGTGTTTGGGGATGAGTTCTTGTAAATTATCAAGGTTTCTAAGGAGGCCTCTGATGTTCCATCGAATAATTCGTGTATCCATATTGAACGTAAATAGGCGCTGTGCTTACGGAAACGGAAGCGATTCCTTAGATTACAAAGCTCTTTCGAGGCCCTGTAATCGGTGTTTTGCCTTTTCTGAAGCGTTCGAGGGAGCCTCGCCACTCCTAAGGCATTTGGTGCACCTTGAGGATAGGTGTAGTGCCCATTGCCTCTAGTGAGGCTCCGGACACGTGCTCTTTCAAGGGAGAAGTTACCAGAAAGAGTCACGCCTTGGAAGGCAAGGACCGTGCGCCCACCAGCCCGGAGGTCGATGGGGCTCCCTGAGGGATTTGGCTGCGCCGGCCGTTGCCGTCGCGGGAAGGGGCCGGGGAGGTTGGGGCAACCTCGGCTGAGCCCACCTTCGGGGTCGATGAGTTGGCGTAGCAGCGCTAGCTGCGACCGCCGCGGGGGCACATGGCGTAACTGCCGACTTACTGCTTGTGGGTTGGACAGCCGCCAGAGGCCTTTGTGGCGCTGCCCTCTGACGCGCCACACCGGCAAAGGTGCTCTTAGACAGGTATGACACCCGCCAACGTGCCTCCCTGAAAGATATGCTTTTTTTACTTTGATTGTCACAATTTCTTTATCCCTTTTCTAAGACGGGCAGGACCGCGAGTATGCAGCATGCTCGCCATCACAGTTTACACAATGTGGAATGTTCTGCCACGTTTCAGAAGAATGCTCATTGTTGCTGCACTTGGCAAATGTCAGCCGGCCTCGACAATTCTGTGAACTGTGGCCGAACCTTTGGCACTTGAAGCATCTAAGAGGATTGGGCACGTATGGCCAACACGGAGTTTGATATAACCGCCCTCGATGGACTCTAGAAGGACACTTGAGCCGAAAGTGAGTATCAGGTGCTTCGTCTTGATCTGTTTACCATCTCACCTCATCCTAATTCGTTTAATATTTATGATATTCTGTTCACTGACGCCCTCCAAGAGTTCAGCTTCAGTGAGCTCTAGCAAGTCGTCGTCCGAGACAACGCCGCGGGTGGTGTTCATAGTGCGGTACGGGGTTACTGTTACTTGGGTCTCCCCAAATGACACAAGTTTCGGCAGTTCATCATATTCCTTCTGATCTTGGAGCTCCAAAAGGAGATCACCGCTTGACATTCTCGACACCTTATATAATGTACCAAAAACTTCAGTCAAAGACTTGGAAACAAGGAACGGTGAAATGGATCGAACTAGTTTGGTTTTTCTGAATGAATTACGTGGAATCGAGGAAAGTTGTGGATTGTCGTCCAAAAACTGACAAAGATCTTCGGTGTGCCCTCATTTCTGAGGATGATCAAGTAGTTTAGGAAAAGCATTTTACATAAGTAATGTTGGGTTTTCGGCGGCGAAGCCAACCACCTACCATAGAGCCCAACTGGGGGACGTCACAGAGGTCCTGCTAGAGAAACCCTGCCAACACCAGCCGTACATCGCTGCTATACCCAAATACAGCATAACCAACGCTGGCTAGCCACACAAGGTTAACCCTTGCCGCCGGGAAACTAGGAAGTGAGGAGAAGTGAAGAGAAGACAGGAAAGGTGAAACAGGCGAGAGAGAAAGACGAAGATTGGAGAGCAGGACAGGAAAAGGCGACTGCCGATTTCCCCCAGGTGCGTCAGCCTGGAGGTGCCGTGTACGTGAAGCAGAGACAAAGAGGTGTGTTGCCTCCGCCGGGGGGCCTTAACGGTCCGAACAACTGGCATCGGCAGAACCCCCAGGATGCACCTGTCCCCGGACACGGCTAAGCCGCGCACGGCTACACGCGGCAGGGTCCAACACTCATGTGCTCGGGTACGTGGCGTCGCAACACACCAAACGCCTGCTAACGCAGACGCACCTGCGGGGCTGCGCACGTGATTTTCTGCCAAGTTCAAGCTCTAAACACGCGCATGCTGCTCTTGTCAGCGCGCCCACGTGGACTTCTGCTAACCACGGGCTAAACATGTCCATGCTGCTCTTAGCTTCGCGCGTGCGTGGTTTTCTACCAAAACACTTGGTAAGCATGCACAAGGAGTTTTTGTTAGCGCGCGCACGTGGTCTTTCTGCCAAAACAATGTGCTAAGCATACGCATGTTGCCACACGCATGTTGCGAACGTGGTTTTCTACAAAGCCCTAGCGCTAAGCACGCGTATGCTGCTTTTGGCTGCGCGAGCACGTGGATTTCGGCCAAACCACGTGCTAAGCACACGCAGGCTGCACTCGGCAACGCGTGGGCTTGGTTTTCTGCCAAACCACTTGGTAAGCATGCACAAGAAGCTTAGCGCGCGCGCGTTGTTTTCTGCCAAACCATGTGCTAAGCATTCACATGCAGCTTTCGGCAGCGCGTGCACGTGGTTTTCTGCCAAACTGCGTGTTAAGCGCGCGCATGCTTTTATTATCAGCGTGCGCACAGCCACGCGCTAAGCACGCGCATACTGCTCTTGACAGTTTTCTGGCAAAGCACGTGCTAAGCATGCACATGCAGCTGTAGGCATCGCGAACACGTGGCTCAAAAATATGTGCTAAGCGCGCAATGCTGCTTTTGCCTGAGCACGTGGTTTTCTAGCAAGCCCGAGTGCTAAAAACGCAAATGCTCTTTTTAACAGCGCGCTCACGTGGACTTCCACCAAACCACGTGCTAAGCAGGCCCATGCTGATCTTGGTAGCGCGCGCACACTGTTTTCTGCCACACCACGCGGTAAGAATGCACATGATGCTCGTGGCAACGCGCGCCCATATTATTCCGCCAAACTCCGCTATAGGCACGCACATGCTGCTCTTGGCAGCACGCGCACGTGGTTTTCCGCCAAACCACGCTTTGAACACGCACATGCTGTTTTTGGCTGCGAACTTGGTTTTCTACCAAGCCCAAGTGCCAAGCACTCAAATGCTGCCATTTTCATCCCGCGCACATTGTTTTCTGCCTAACCACTTGGTATGCTTGCACATGTAGCTTTTGGTAGCACGCGCACATTGTTTTCTAACAAACCACGTACTCAGCATGCACATGTAGCTTTTAGCAGCGCGCCCACGTGGCCTTAGTGCCAAAACCATGTGCTAAGCACGCGGATGCTGCTTTTGGCAGCAAACGTTGTTTTCTACCAAGCCCAAGTGTTTAGCACGTGAATGCTGTTTTTGGCAGCGCGCGCACGTGAATTTGAGCCAATACACGTGCTAAGCTAGCCCATGCTGCTATTTTCAGCGCGCACGCATGGTTTTATGCCAAACCACCTGGTAGGCACGGCCATCTTCCCTTCGGCTCCACACTCACGTGGTTTTCTGCCAAACTACGCGATAAGCACAAGCATAAAGCTTTTGGCAGCACGCGCTCGTGCTTTTCTGCCAAAGCACGGGCTAAGCACGCCACTGCTGCTCTTGGCAGCGCACACGCGCGTGGTTTTCCGCCAAACCACACTTTAGGCACACACATGCTGTTTTTGGCTGCTCACTTGATTTTCTACAAAGCCCAAGTGCTAAGCAGGCAAATGCTGCTATTGTCAGCCCACGCACGTTGTTTTCTGCCAAACCACATGCTAAGAATGAACAGGCAGCTTTTGACAGCGTGCGCACGTGGCTTTCTGCCAAAACCATGTGCTAAGCACGCGTAGGCTGCTTTTGGCTGCGCACATGGTTTTCTACCAAGCCCAAGTGCTAAGCACGCACATGTTGCTTTTGGCTGCGCGGGTACGTTGATTTCTGCCAAACCACGTGCTAAGCGTGCCCATGCTGCTCTTGGCACAGCGTGCCCGTCGTTTTCTGCCAAACAACTTGGTAAGCATGCACATGCAGCTTTTGGTACCGCGCGCACGTCGTGATAGCACTTGGACTTGGTAAGCACGCACATGCTGCTGTCGGTTGCGCACGTGGTTTTCTACCAAGCCCAAGTGCTAAGCATGCGCATGCTGCTTTTCACAGCGCGCTCACGTTGATTTCTTCCAAAGTACGTGCTAAGCACGCCTATGCTACTTCCCTCCGCGCGCGCGTGGTTTTCTGCCAAACCACTTGGTAAGTAGACACATGCAGCTTTTGGTAGCGCTCGCACGTGGCCTTTCCGCCAAAACCATGTAGGTAGCACGCGCATTCTGCTTTTTGCTGTGCATGTGGATTTTTGTCAAACCGCATGCTAAGCATGCGCATGGTGCGCTGGGCAGCGCGTGCACATGGTTTTCTGCCAAGTTACTTGCTAGGCACGCGCATGCTGCTTTCGGCTCCGCGCTCACGTAGTTTTGTTCCAAACTACGCGCTAAGCACGCGCAGGCTGCTCTTGGCAGCGCGCGCGCGCGGTTTTCTGCCAAACCACTTTGTAAGCTTGCACATGCAGCTTTTGGAACCGCGCGCAGGTTGTTTTCTTCCAAACCACGTGCTAAGCATGCACATGCAGCTTTTCACAGCGTGCGCACGTGGCCTTTCTGCCAAAACCATGTGCTAAGCACGCGCATGCTGCTTTTGGTTGCCCACGTGGTTTTCTACCAAGCCTAAGTGCTAAGAATCCGCATGCTGCTTATGGCACCGCGTGCGCGTGGATTTCTGCCAAACTACGTGCTAAGCACGCGATGCCTTCTCTTGCCATCGCGCGCGCGTGGTTTTCTGCCAAGCCACTTTGTAAGCTTCCACACGCAGCTCGGCGAGCGCACGTTGTTTTCTGCCAAACCATGTGCAAAGCATGCACAAGCAGCGCTTGGCAAAGTGCACACGTTGATTTCTGCCACAGCAGGTGCTAAGCACGCGCATGCAGCTTTTGGCTGCGCAAGTGGTTTTCTACCAATTCTAAGTGCTAAGCACGCTCATGCTGCTCCTGGCAGCGCACAGACGTGGTTTACTGCCAAACCACTTCGTAAGCTTGGACAAGGAGTTTTTGTTAGCGAGCGCACGTTGTTTTCTGCCAAATAATGTGCTAAGCATGCACATGCAGCTATTTTAAATGCGCGCACGTAGTTTTCTGGCAAACCACGTGCTAAGCCCGCACATGCTGCTCTTGGCAGCGCTTGCGTGTGGTTTTCTGCCAAACTACGTGCTAAGCACACGCATGCTGCTTTTGGCTGCGCTCTTGGTTTTCTACCAAGCGCAAGTGCTAACACGTGCATGCTGCTTTTGGCACTGCGCGCGCGTAGATTTCTGCCAGACCACGGGCTGAACACGCCCATGCTGCTCTTGGCAGCACGCGGGCGGGTTTTCTCCCAAACCTCTTGGTAAGCATGCACAAGCGGCTTTTGTTCGCGTGCGCACCTTGTTTTCTGCCAAACCCTGCGGAAACATGGACATGCGGTACTCGACAGCACGTGCACACATGGTTTACTGCCAAACTACGCGCTAAGGACGCCCATGCTGCTCTTGGCAGCGCGTGCGCGTGGTTTTAGGCCAAACCGCCTGGTAAGCACGCCCATGAAAGTTTTGGTAGCGCGCGAACTTTGGTTTCTGCCAAACCACGTGCTAAGCATACGCATGCAGCTTTCAGAAGCGCGCGCGCGTGGCCTTTCTGCCTAACCATGTGCTAAACACGCGCAGGCTGCTTTTGGCTGCTACCATGATTTTCTACCGAGCCCAAGTGTTAAGCACCCGCATCCTTCTTTTGGCAGCGCGCACACGTGGATTTGTGCCAAAGCACGTGATAAGCACGCGCATGCTGCTCTTGGCAGCACGTGCGCTTGGTTTTGTGCCAAACCACTTGGTAAGCATGCACAAGCAGCTTAGCGCGCGCACGTTGTTTTCTACCAAACTATGTGCTACGCATGCACATGCAGCTCTTTTCGCTGAGCGCACGTAATTTTCTGCCAAAGCTCGTGCTAAGCACGCACATGCTGCTTTTGATTGCGCACGTGGTTATCTACCAAGCCCAAGTGTTAGGCACGCGCGTGGATTTGTGCCAAACCACGTGTTCAGCACGCGCATGCTGCTCTTGGCAGCGCGCACACATGGTTTTCTTCCGAAGCACTTGGTGAGCATGCACAAGCACTTTTTAGCGCGCGCACGTTGTTTTCTGTAAACCATGTGCTAAGCATGCAAATGCAGCTCTTCCCCTATTGCAAAGCCCAGTGTCACTGGGACCCAGTGCGCGGGATTATGGGCCCAGTGCAGCGCGCTGGATGCCGGGGCGTTGGGCAGGCACGGCGTACTGGGAGGCGCTGGCTACTGGGGCGAAAAGCAGCTCTAGCGCGTTAAATATGCGGTGTCTGGACACCGTATATATTTTTTGAATACAGAAAGCAACAAAGAGCGTTTTCGCGCAATAAAACAACGGGAAACAACCGTAAAAATAAAAGGACTCCGACCGGGATTCGATCGTCCAACGTACAGATCCCAAGCCCTGTACTTACCCATACGCCACGCCAACTTTTTTTTTCTTTCGTACACGGAAAACAAAACTGTAAGTGTATTACAACGTTGACACAACTACACACATAAAACTGAGGCAAACACCACATGGATCCCACAAGTGCATCCAGTCTGGCGGAGAATCCTGCACAGCGTGCACACTTCTTACATAGGCGGCACTTTCACGAAAGAAGGATTTTGTAGATCGAGGGCTTTCGGTATGGCGATCACACAGTCTACTTCTCCACAGGCGATATAAGCCAAGTACTATGAACATGTCATAGGGAGGATCACCCGTCATAAAGATTGTAACAGCGCAAACACGTGCAACCACAAAGTACCAAGGACGAGACACAAGCGCTGTTTTTTTAGCTTCTGAAGGAGGGTCTCGGACAAAGCAATCAAGACTGAATAGGGGAACCCCACCGCCAAAAGTCGTCTGGCCTGATTCTCAAAATTTTCTGCATTAGGTGCGGGCACGACTTCTCAAGAAACGATTCCAAACAATGCGACGCTATAGCTCTCTGTATATATATATATATATATATATATATATATATATATATATATATATATATTGTCGCGAAGCACTTTGAACAGTAAGCGTTCGCGACTAGAACGTTGGAGCAGCGAGAGGTAGTGTAGCCGACCGAGCACCGAAACAAGGTTGTTCTTTCTCGTCGTCGTCTCTCTCCTAGCCACAGCCCCACTGCTCCCTATTTTACAGTACAGTTATCTCCCCCGCGGAAAAGGAAGCCGTCCCGGTGACCTACGGGTAGGACAGCACAGGCGGATCATAGTAGGGCTTGAGACGCTGGGCATGCACAATTTCGCGGCCACGACGGCGATGATCCAAAGGTAGCTCGAGGGGTTCCACAATATAGTTGACTGGAGACGTTTGTTTGATCACGCGGTATGGGCCTTGGTACTTCGACGCGAGTTTCGGTGACAGTCCAGTGGTAGAGGCTGGAACCCAAAGCCACACTAGCGAGCCAGGAGCATAGGATACAGAAGCATTGGAACTTTCTCGATGGTGCTTCTGGCGTTGCTGGTCTTCTGACGTAAATATACGGGAAAGCTTGCGACACTCTTCTGCGTGTGCAGCAGCTTCGGATAGAGTAGTTGTTTCCGTGGAGTCAGGGCGGTACGGAAGGATAGTATCCATTGTGCAAAAAGGTTCGCGTCCGTACAGGAGAAAGAAGGGCGAAAATCCCGTGGTAGTCTGCGTGGCGGTGTTGTAAGCGTAGGTCAGAAAAGGTAGAACATGGTCCCATTTGGTTTGGTCGGATGCAACGTACATGGCCAGCATGTCACCAAGAGTGCGATTAAAGCGCTCGGTCATGCCCTTAGTCTGCGGATGATACGCAGTAGTGGTGCGATGAATGATGCGGCATTCTTTGAGGAGAGCCTCGATGACGTCGGACAGGAAGACGCGGCCTCTGTCACTGAGTAATTCCCTGGGAGCTCCGTGGCGAAGGATGATGTGGCGCAGGAGAAACCAGGCGACGTCATGTGCAGAAGCGCTGGACAAAGGGGAAGTTTCCGCATAGCGTGTAAGATGGTCGATGGCCACGATTACCCAGCGATTGCCATCGGATGTGGTTGGCAGAGGTCCATAAATGTCGATGCCGACTCGATGAAAAGCACGTGCTGCGCAAGGCAAAGGCTGCAATGGGGTGGTTGAACGACGAGGGGGATCTTTACGGCGTTGGCAAACCAAACAGGAGCGGACATAATGATGGATGAATCGATACATCCCCCGCCAGTAGTAACGAAGGCGTAGACGCGCGTATGTCCTCAGTACCCCTGCATGCGCGCATTGGGGATCGTCGTGGAACGCTGCGCAAATATCTGAACGCAGGTGTCGCGGGATGACAAGCAACCATTTGCGGCCGTCCGGGAGGTAGTTGCGACGGTACAGGAGTCCGTCGCGAATGGAGAAGTGATGCGCTTGGCGACGTAATGCGCGATTGTTAGTGGGTGTCGATGGGCTGGACAAAAAACGCAGCATGGACACAATCCATGGGTCTTTCTTCTGCTCCAGAAGAATGTCCGTGGCAGCAAGGGAAGACTCGGACAATGAGGCGTTCGGGAAGCTAGCCTCCTTTGTTAGTGGCGAACGAGACAAGGCATCCGCATCCGAATGTTTTCGGCCAGAACGATACAGTACGCGAATGTCATACACCTGCAGTCGAAGGGCCCATCGAGCAAGACGACCGGACGGTTCTTTTAAGGATGACAGCCAGCACAGCGAATGGTGATCAGTTATGACATCAAACGGGCGGCCATAAAGATACGGACGGAATTTGGTTATGGCCCAAATTATAGCCAGGCACTCCTTTTCTGTGACAGAATAGTTCAATTCATGTTTAGTGAGTGCACGACTGGCGAAGGCAACGACGTACTCACCGAAGCCAGCCTTTCTCTAAGCGAGAACGGCACCAAGGCGGACGCCATTGGCATCCATGTGTATTTCAGTTGGAGCGCTTGGGTCGAAATGGCGCAGGATTGGTGGTGACGTGAAAAGACGACACAGCTGTGTGAATGCGGCATCGAATTCCGGGGACCAGGTCGAAAGTTTGTGGCCACCACGAAGAAGCTGCGTTAAAGGTGCTAATATGGTTGCGAAATTGCGGGTGAAACGGCGAAAGTATGACGCTAATCCAATGAAGCTGCGCAGTTCTTTCAAAGTCGTTGGTCGGGGAAACTGGGCAACAGCTTGTAGTTTCGCCGGATCAGGAAGTACACCTTCTTTCGACACGACATGGCCGAGGATGACCAGCTGCCGGGCAGCGAAGTGACACTTCTTCAAGTTAAGCTGGAGGCCAGCATCGGCGATGCATTTTAGGACGCGTTCAAGTCGAAGTAAGTGGGAAGGGAAGTCCGGTGAAAAGATAACGATGTCGTCCAGATAACACAGGCATATCTGCCATTTGAGGCCGCGCAAGATGTTGTCCATCATTCTTTCAAATGTGGCAGGCGCATTACACAGGCCAAATGGCATCACGGTGAATTTGAATAAACCGTCAGGTGTGATGAAGGCCGTTTTCGGACGGTCTGACTCAGCCACTGGCACTTGCCAGTACCCGGATCGTAAGTCTAAGGATGAGTAGAATTCAGCGCCTTGGAGGCAGTCTAGCGCGTCGTCAATACGGGGTAGCGGATAAACGTCCTTGCGTGTAATCTTATTAAGTCGCCGGTAGTCCGCGCAAAAGCGAATTGTGCCATCTTTCTTTTTTGCCAGCACTACAGGAGAAGCCCAGGGACTGTGCGAAGGTTGTATGACACCACATTGGAGCATGTCTGCAACTTGCTCAGCGATCACGCTATGCTCCGTGGCGGATACACGATACGGCCTGTGGCGTAAAGGCGCATGGTTGCCGGTGTCGATGTGATGGACAACAGTGGAAGTACGGCCTAAGCGAGATTGTTGTAGGTCGAATGACGTGCGAAAGCGGTCTAGAAGATGGACGATCTGGGCGTGCTGCGCTGGAGTGAGGTTGGGATCAATACTCTGGTAAAATGTTGGGTCACATGGCGGCGTGGGAGGAGAAACTTGAAGGGCCAGAGCGTCAACCGGAGGAGAAGCCGGGTCGTCAGGCACATCGTAAAGGAAGCTTGGTTCGATTTCGTCGGCATAACCAAGAGACTCATTGTGGAGCAGCCTAGCAGGGCAAGGAAACAGGTTGGATACATAAAGTGCGCTCGAACCTTGTCGAATGGCAAGAAGGGCAAAAGGAAGCAAGAAAGGATGGCGGCGAGCAACAAGCTTAGACGGCGTGAAAAGAACTGTGGAGTCGGAAAGCCCAACGCAGGAAACGGGTACAAGTGCGGCAGAGTATGGAGGAATCTCGGTGTCGGCGGTGACGAACACACGACTGGAAGTGTCATCAGTATCTTCAAAAACGTTGGTGCCGAATGGCGACAGCGCGAGTTCAGCACGGCCACAATCGATAACGGCGTGATGAGAGGACAGAAAGTCCCAGCCTAAAATCATGGCATGGGAGCAGCGAGGCAGAACAACGAACTCAATATGGTATAAAGCGCCGCTTATAACAACACGCACTGTACACTTCCCTAAGGGTTCAATCGGCGCAGCGCTTGCTGTACGTAATGAAATGGCTGAATAAGTCGTCGCGACATTTCTAAGGGTAAGACGAAGCTGGTCCGAAATCACTGATATTGCTGCTCCCGTGTCTACAAGCGATTGAACGGCAATGTCTTCTGCATAAACTTCAAGGACGTTCGCAGGAAATAAATGAGGTCTTGAGGAGTTCGCTGAGATCGCAGTTCTTGCCTCCGGAACTGCGGTCCTTAGTTTTCCTCTCGGATAGCTTCAGGACGACGGATAAGCGGCGACAGAGAACGCCGACGGGGAGACGGAGACCGACGGGTATTGAAGGGTCGGGAAAGAGGAGACGAGGCTTCGAAGGGCTGAGCGGCAGGAGCAGAACGGGACGGAGAGTCGAAACCGTTACGTTGTGCTCTCGGAGAATCCGAAGGATACCATCCACGCCGGTGGCAAAGCCGTGCTACATGCCCAGGTAGGCCACACGAATAACAGATAGGCCGATTGTCATGGGTGCGCCATGGATTGAGAACAGCGGGCGTAGACTGTTGGAAATATTGGCGAGGTGGGCGCACGGGCTGCTGTGGCGGCCAGTAGCTGCTTGGGGGGGCAGGAGAAAATGTTGCAGCTGCTTGTGGAGGTGAGGGAAAGGCGCTGGTAAGTCTGGATTGATTACCTGCAGAAGGAGGCCTTGGATTAGCGACAACGGCAGCGTACGTAAGTGGCACAGGCGTAGGAGGCGGTGGATGAGCAAGTGGTACTGCGTTAGCGACTTGTTCTTGGATCAGGTGACGGAGATCTGGAGACAAGCGCGGCTCTGAGGCTGGAGTGACTGGCAGAAGAGAGAGTTGGCGCGCCAATTCTTCTCGTACAAATTGCTTGATGCTGTCGAAAATTTCTGAACTGCAAGGAGTAGAAGTGACACCATCACTCAGAGCGGAAAGCGCGACGTCCGGAGCGAGAGCTCGGCGCGTAGAAAGCCGCTGTTTGCGCAGCTCCTCATAGCTCTGGCAAAGCGTTATGATGCCGTTTACCGTCTGAGGATTCCTTGCCAAGAGCATCTGGAAGGCGTCGTCTTCGATGCCTTTCAGGATGTTCTTGACCTTGTTATCTTCGGTCATATCTGGGTCTATACGCCGGCAGATGTCAACTACATCTTCAATGTAGCTCGTAAAAGTTTCGCCCTTTTGTTGGGCACGACAGCGAAGCTGTTGTTCAGCCCGAAGTTTGCGCACAGCAGGGCGACCGAATACTTCTTGAAGTGCCGTTCGGAATGCTGACCAGGTGGAAAAGTCAGCCTCATGGTTGCGAAACCAAAGATGGGCGACCCCGGAAAGGTAGAATGGGACGTAGCCAAGCTTGTCAGCTTCAGACCATTTGTTGTGGGCACTCACTCGGTTGTATGACGACAGCCAGTCCTCTACGTCATGATCGTCAGTTCCATTGAATATGGGAGGATCCCGTTGGCGTGGCGCACCAGGACAGACGACTGGAGGCGGTGCCATGGGTGGCGCGGTAGGGCTAGTCTCCTCAGGCATGGGAGATGTGACAGGGATCGTGCGGCTGCGGAGTTCCAGGATGGCAATAAGTCCAGCACTTCCACCAAATGTCTCGAAGCACTTTGAACAGTAAGCGTTCGCGACTAGAACGTTGGAGCAGCGAGAGGTAGTGTAGCCGACCGAGCACCGAAACAAGGTTGTTCTTTCTCGTCGTCGTTGTCTCTCTCCTAGCCACAGCCCCACTGCTCCCTATTTTACAGTACAATATATATATATATATATATATATATATATATATATATATATATATATATATATATATATATATATATATATATATATATATATATATATATTGTCACGAAAAGACAATTGAAGATGTACCCGGCGTCGGCGAGACAGACAGTTGTACAAGGTGGCGTACACAAAACTCAAGCTGGCGTCCTCAACCTCTGCTTCTTCTTCTTTAGCGCCCACCAATTGCCGAGCGCGCGTTCAAGTCACTTCTTTTTCAGCGCTGGTGCGTGACAACTAGCGGCATTATCCCCCCGCCAAAAGAAAAGCATCGACCCGATGCTTACTAAACTACGATGCTTACTAAAAGAAAGTGGAAGTGTGGAAGTCGTATGAGATCAGTTGGCGCCGCCTTAACGCGCGAAATACGGTTTGAGGCGAACAACATGCACTATCTCTGAGTGGTGCTGTCGACGCCGAGGCGACGCGGCACCGTCGGGAATAACCTCATAGTTCACTAACGCGGCGTATCACTTTGTACGGTCCAAAGTATCTACTCAGCAGCTTCTCAGACAACCCCTGGCGACGAATTGGAGTCCACACCCAGACTTGGTCACCTGGCTGGTATTCGACTCGCCGATGTCGAAGGTTGTAGCGTCGTTGTAGCTTCCTCGGCGTGTTGAGTAAGTTGCTCGGCGTCGGAAGTAAGTGATGCGTCGGTGTCGTGCGGGAGCATTGAGTCTAGCGTGGTCTGGGCCTCGCGCCCGTAGACAAGACGGAACGGTGTGAAGCGTGTTGTTTCCTGAATGGCGGTGTTGTACGCGAATGTACCGTACGGAAGGACTTGATCCCATGTTTTATGGTGGACGTCTAGATACATGGACAGCATGTCAGCAATGGTTTTGTTTAGCCGTTCCG
The DNA here is from genome assembly GCF_050947875.1 of Dermacentor variabilis. NCBI lineage: Eukaryota > Metazoa > Arthropoda > Arachnida > Ixodida > Ixodidae > Dermacentor > Dermacentor variabilis. The sequence goes on from NC_134569.1 coordinate 265,429,216, forward strand.
TCAGTCCGTTGGTCTGCGGATGATAGGCGGTGGCCTTGCGATGCTGCGTGCAGCTCAGCTCGAATATGTCCTCTATCAGTTGGGCCGTGAAGGCAGTTCCTCTGTCGGTGATGACATGTGATGGGGCACCATGTCTTAGGACTATCTGATCGATGAAGAACTGGGCAACTTCGTAGGCGGTGGCACGTTGTACAGCTTTCGTCTCGGCGTAGCGGGTTAAATAGTCTGTGGCGACTATAATCCACCTGTTTCCGCTGGCTGACAAGGGGAAGGGTCCCAGAAGATCCATACCGATTTGATCAAACGGCGCGCTAGGTGGTAGGATGGGTTGCTGTAACCCCCCGGGCTTCAAAGACGGCGATTTCCTGCGTTGACACTCACGGCAGCTTTGGACGTAACGCTTCACCGTGGGAGAAAGTCGGGGCCAGTAGTACGTCTGGCGTACTCTTGCAAGAGTGCGTGAAAATCCGAAGTGTCCAGACGTGGGCTCATCATGGCAGGCTAGGCGAATGTCATCACGGAGGGTGGCAGGTACGACCAATAGATACTCTTTGTCGCTGGCACTCGAGTTTTTCTTGTAGAGGACACCCTTTCGGAGGCAGAAGGTCGAGAGACTGCGAGAAAGGTGTCGTGGAATTGTAACATGCTTGCCTTCTAGGTGATCGATGAGAGGGCGTATTTCGGCGTCCTCGCGCTGTCGTGTGATCAGGTCAGATGCGGTGAGGGCCCCAAGGAATGCGCCGTCTTCGTCCATGTCCTTATCGCAAGTTTTGACGGGAGCGCGCGACAACGCGTCAGCATCTTCGTGTTTGCGGCCCGATTTGTATACTATGGTAACATCGAACTCCTGCAGACGGAGACTCCATCGAGCAAGTCGCCCGGACGGGTCTCGTAGGTTGGCCAGCCAATACAAGGGATGGTGGTCTGTCACCACGTTGAAAGGGCGACCATAGAGATAAGGCCGAAATTTCATGATGGCCCACACAACCGCTAGACACTCTTTCTCGGAAGTGGAGTAGTTAATTTCGGCACGTGAAAGGGCGCGACTGGCGTAAGCGATCCCTCGCTCGACGCCTTCCTGGTGTTGAACGAGAACAGCGCCAAGACCGATGTTGCTTGCGTCGGTATGCACCTCGGTGTCAGCGTCCTCGTCAAAGTGAGCGAGAACGGGTGATTCCTGCAGGCGCTGCCGTAACTCGGTGAAAGCTGCGTCCTGCTCATCCGTCCAAACGAAGGGTGTGTTTTCTCGCGTGAGGCGTATGAGTGGTTCGGCGATCCGGGAGAAATTTGCGATGAAGCGACGATAGTACGCACACAGGCCGAGAAAGCGGCGTACTGCTTTCTTGTCACGAGGAGTCGGAAAAGCAGCAACAGCAGATGTTTTGTCTGGGTCAGGCTGGACACCGTCGGTGTTCACGACATGACCGAGAAACTTCAACTCTTCGTAACCGAAGTGACACTTTTCTGGCTTTAGTGTGAGATTAGCGGAGCGGAGCGCCTCAAGTACCGCCTCTAAACGCTTCAGATGTTCTTCGAAGGTCGCCGCAAACACGACGACGTCATCTAAGTATACTAAACAACTGTGCCACTTCAGACCCGTAAGAACAGTGTCCATCATTCTCTGGAATGTGGCCGGTGCAGAACACAGGCCGAATGGAAGTACTTTAAATTCGTACAGTCCATCCGGGGTAACAAAGGCAGTTTTTTCGCGATCTCGTTCGTCAACTTCGATTTGCCAATATCCACTCTTCAAATCTATTGATGAAAAATACTTGGTTCGCCGCAGCCGATCTAACGAATCATCGATCCGCGGAAGCGGATAAACGTCTCTTTTTGTGACGTTATTCAACTTTCTATAGTCAACACAGAACCTAAGCGTTCCGTCTTTCTTTTTGACAAGGACCACCGGCGACGACCAAGGGCTTTGAGATGGTTGTATGACGTCATCGTCAAGCATTTCTTTCACTTGTGCATTAATAACGTTGCGCTCTTTCGGCGATACGCGATAAGGCAGTTGTCGTATGGGACGAGAATCGTCATACGTGATTATTCGGTGTCTCGTGATGGGCGTCTGGCGTACCTTAGAAGTAGATGCGAAGCACTCCTTGAACCGAAGTAGTAACTCACGCAGCGCTTTTTGCTTTTCCTCCGAAAGGTCTGAATTGATGTCGATGTTGGTGAGTGTGTGAGCTGGGCTGTCCTTTGTCATAGACGCAAAGCATTCAGCAACGTCTGCTAAGGGCTCAGCAAAAGCGATAGTAGTACGACGAAACAGGTGCCGATGTTCCTGGCTGAAGTTCGTCACGAGGAGCGCAGAATGTCCACCTCGAAGCATAATGAGACTGCGGGCTGCACATACACCATGAGTCAGCGTAAGGGAGGAATTGCCCTCTGCAACAGCTTCGCCGTCACGCAGATCGTCGCATACGACCGCTACCAGGACACTTGCGCGTGGTGCTAAAGTTACACTGTCGGCGTAAACCCGAAGCGTGTTACGTCGGCAAATGTCGCGGCTGTTCGCTGCTCTCTCTGTCGAAAAAGTCACTGTGCGTGCCCGGAGGTCTATAACGGCACCATACTCTCGCAGAAAATCGACGCCCAAGATGAGGTCTCGAGAGCAATCGCGGAGTATAAGGCAGCTGGCTGGAAACGTGGACCCACGAATTTGTACTCTGACCGTGCACATGCCCAACGGTGTTACGATATGCCCGCCAGCAATACGAATTTGCGTTCCAGACCAAGGCGTGATAACTTTTCTAAGTTCCGTCGCTAGTTTTCCGCACAAGATCGAGTAGTCGGCACCCGTATCCAATAACGCACTAACGTGGCGGCCGTCGAGCACAACGGGTATGTCTAGAGAGAGTCTGTCGCTGAGTTCGGCTGCTGTCGTCGCTGAATCGTGCTGAATAGACCGTGCTTGCGTCGATGAGAGGTCTTCGGAAGGGCGATTATCAGCGGCCTCGCCCCCGAAGGTCGCTGTTCTTAGTTTTCCCGGCGAGGGCTTGGCGATCGTCCCTGCGCTGCCATTGGAGGGCTTCTAGGAGCTGGGGAAGATCGCCTGGGGTACGGCGAGCGCGACTGCCGCCGCGGGAACAGTGGCATACCCGGCTGGTTCAAGTACTCTTCAATCGCCCTAGGCCTTTCGCCATATCTGGGCCTTGGTGAATCCGCGGCGAAACCTTGCAGTCCAAGGCGGCGGTATGGGCATTCGCGGTATACGTGACCGGCTTCTCCACAGTGATAGCACAGAGGCCTTCTGTCCGGGGTACGCCAGACGTCAGATTTCCTTTCGAGCGGGCGCCGATCCTCCATACGTTGGATCGATTGCACTGATGGGAGCGGCGGGACGTATGACGCGGCGTAAGACGTGGCGGGGATGAAATGGGTCGGAGCGCGGACAGGGACTCGCCCCAAAACTTTCGCATACGACGGCCGCTGCAACTGTGCTGTCACAGGCGGCGCATTGCTGCTTGGGACGGGACCTTGGATCGCTTTCTGCACTTCACTTCTCACAAGGGCAGAAATGGAACCCAGTGTGGGCTGAGGAGGGTAGCTGAGCCGTTGAAGCTCCTCACGAACCACAGAGCGGATAAGGTCTCGGTGAACGTCCAGGTTTCCAAAGGCAACCGCGTCCGTCAGTGAAGCAGCATTCGCGTGTCTGTCGTACGTAGCTGAGCGCTGGTCCGAAGGTGAAGTAGCGTTCATTTGCCTTTCATAGAAGGCTGAGCGATGGTGCAGCATCTTTTCCATCGTAGTGGCTTCGGTTAAGAATTCACCCACGGTCTTCGCCGGCTTCGAACCAGGCCAGCAAATAGCCGTTCTTTAACTCCCCGCATTAGATGGCGCAGCTTCTTTTCTTCTCACATGGTAGGGTCCACCCGACGGAAGAGGCGCGTCATATCCTCTACGTACGACGTCACGCTCTCATTCGGCAGATGAATGCGGGATTGGAGCGCCCGTTCGGCTCGTTCGCGGCGATCAGCATTGGTGTAAGTCTCCAGCAAGGCACGGTGGAACTCGAGCCACGATTTCAGGAGCCCTTCTCGGTTCTCGTACCAAGTGCGAGCACCGTCCTCCAAGCTGAAGTACACGTTTCTCAGCTTCGCCGCGTCGCTCCATTCGTTTATCTCAGCAACGCGCTCAAACTGGGCTAACCAGTCTTCAACATCCTCGAAGACATCCCCGTGGAACACTTTCGGCACTCTGAGATTCTGGAGCAGTTCTGAGTTGCCGTTGTGGCCGTACCTTGCATAATGGTCGATGGAGACGTCGATGTTCCTTCCATACTGTTCCGTGGGGGCGACGATGTTGTTGTGGAGAGGTGATCAAGCTCCGGAGGTAATCCTCGGATTCTCCTGCTGGCCCGGTGAACAGGGGTGTCCACTAGTATAGGGCTGGTACTCCGGCTACCAGGAGGAGTTTGTGGCATCGGATGAACCGTACCCAGCACCTCCACCAGTTTTGTCACGAAAAGCCAATTGAAGATGTACCCGGCGTCGGTGAGACAGACAGTTGTACAAGATGGCGTACACAAAACTCAAGCTGGCGTCCTCAGCCTCTACTTCTTCTTCTTTAGGGCCCACCTATTGCCGAGCGCGCGTTCAAGTCACTTCTTTTTCAGCGCTGGCGCGTGACAACTAGCGGCAACATATTTATATATATATATATATATATATATATATATATATATATATATATATATATATATATATATATATATATATATATATATATATATATTGACACGTGTACTTATCTTTATCGGGCGACCACGTTTCGCCGCTTAACAACTGTAATCGCAAAGCGAGGGACGCGCCTGCATGTCTCCGACGTTTCTGGAAACTTATCGATGCTTCTACCCGGCTGTGTGCTGTCGCCGAACCTTGTGTTATCTGATTTCATCGCGTAACGCGAATGGTGTAGAACTTTGTGGAAGGCACGCGGGTCCGAACGATTAGTCTGGAACATTCGACGACTGCTCTATAAAAGCCTACGCGCTTGACCCGCTGATCAGATTTACGACGATCGCCGACTGTGTTCGCCGCTCTCGTTGTGCTTTAAGTGTAGCCTGTTTTGTGGGCACAGGTTCGCCCAATAAAAGCTAGTTTTTGCCTTTCACAGTATTGCTACTGTGTTTTTTGACGTCACGACCACGTGACATCTGGTGGAGGTGCTTGTGCGTTCATGTACCGAACGCCCCCGCAAAGCCGCGATCCAAGCCCGAAGCCCGAGAACAAAACCAACGTCGTCCAAGATCAGCGTGCTAGCCGCCGACTGCAAGGACTGCCCCCAGAGCACGGACTTCTACCTGAGACGAGCAGGAAGATTGCCACCAAGTCCACCTCAATGGCAGCCCCAGCATCCCCCGTCGTGCTGTAGCAGCCCAGGGAGCCCCCCACGTTCCGCGGTTCAACATTCGAGGACCCGGAAACCTGGCTTGAGACGTACGAGAGAGTCGCTACATTTAACAACTGGAACAGTGACGACAAACTGCGATATGTCTTCTTCGCTTTGGAAGACGCAGCCAGGACGTGGTTCGAGAACCGAGAAGCCGCCTTAACGACCTGGGAACTTTTCCGAAGCGTCTTCATGCAGACATTCGCAAGCGTAGTACGCTGAGAACGAGCCCAAGCGCTATTAGAAACCCGGGTGCAGCTACCTAATGAGACGACCGCGATCTACACGGAAGAAATGAGCCGTCTCTTCCGCCACGCCGACCCTGAAATGCCCGAGGAGAAGAAAGTCCGCCTGCTGATGCGTAGTGTGAAGAAAGAACTTTTTGCAGGAATGGTACGAAGCCCACCGAAGACCGTCGAGGAGTTTCTTCGCGAAGCCACCAGCATCGAGAAGACACTCGAGATGCGAAACCGGCAATTCGACCGCTGCACGAACTCGACAAACTACGCCGGAGTTCAATCACTGGCCACCGACGACCTGCGCGAGACTATCCGAGCGGTCGTGCGGGAGGAGCTACAAAAGCTGTTCCCACTATCACAGCCTCAATTGGCTTCGATTGCCGACGCCGTGCGTGAGGAGCTCCAACAACAACTTGGAGTAGCCCCTGAATCGCCCCAGCCTGAGCCGCAAGCGATGACCTACGCCGCCGTCGCACGCCGTCAAGGTCCCCCTCCGCGACCGCGCCAGGGCCCTGTCACACCGCAGTTCCGTCGTCCGCCGCCGCCACCGCCAGCACGACCACCCGTCGCCCGGTGCACCTACGCGAGGAAGACGGACATTTGGCGCGCTCCTGACCACCGCCCGCTCTGCTACCACTGCGGAGAAGCGGGTCACGTTTACCGACGATGTCCATACCGGGAGAGGGGACTGCGAGGTTTCGCCGTGAACGCTCCGCGCCCGCAGCAAGGTGAACGCCCCCGCGATATCGCCGATTACCTCGCCACTTCTCAGTGGAGCTCTCGACGACCGTCGCGTTCGCCATCACCAGGCCGCTACCTGTCGCCGCAGCGCCTACCATACACTGGCCCAGCCCGAGGCCGCTCAGCGAGCCCATATCCGGAAAAGTAAAAGCAGCAACCGATGGAGGTGCGGTTGCTGTTCGTCGAACTGACGAAGATCCTCCGCCGCCGACGAAGACACCGAAGAAACTACCTCGACGACATAACGACACGCCGCCGTCCCGACGAAATCAGGAAGCCAAGACTACACCGATGAAATACGACTTGACGACGCGACGTTCCAGCTTCAGCTCAACGCGACGCAGCCGTGATCTGACGCCAAGACCCAACTGCAACGCCAGACAAAGAACCACCGACCTCGACGTACTTCTCGACGGCCACGCAGTCACTGCCTTAGTCGACACAGGGGCCGATTACTCCGTAATGAGTGGACACATCGCCGCCCAGTTGAAGAAGGTTAAGACTGCATGGGAGGGCCCCCAAATTCGGACCGCTGGAGGACACCTCATTACGCCGACTGGAATCTGCACGTCAAGAATTACCTTTCATGACCGGACTTACCCTGCCACCTTCGTTGTCCTCCAACAGTGTTCATGGGACGTCATTCTCGGCATGGACTTCCTGAATCAACATGGCGCAATCATCGACTTGAAGTCGAAATCGATAACGCTGTCACAAGATCAAGCGATACCTCCGGAGAGCTGTCGTAGTCACCACGCCTTGAGTGTGCTTGAAGATCAAGTGAGCATCCCGCCTCGCTCGAGCATTATTATTTCCGTCGGCACTGAAACACCCGCTGACGTAGAAGGCGTCATCGAGGGCGACCAATATCTACTGCTCGACCGTGAAATTTGCGTCGCAAGAGGGATCGCGCGACTCCACGGAGGGCAAGTGGAAGTTATGCTAACCAACTTCAGCCAAGAGTTCAAGCACATCAACAAGGGCACGACAATCGCATACATCGAGGAAATTGGGGAAACCAGCAATGCCTTTGTCCTCTCGGATTCAGCCGCACCTACCTCGATGAGAATGTCCCCGAACCAGACTTCGACGTGAATCCAAGTCTTCCTATGAGTAAGCACAACAGATTAGATGTCTTCTCCGACGATACAAAGACTGCTTTTCGACGTCATCGAGGATTCGACAAACACCAGTTGCAAAGCATCGCATAATAACCAAAGAGAGCACTCGACCACTCCACCAGAGCCCTTACCGAGTTTCGACGCGAGAACGTGAAGCTATTAGGCAACAAGTCGACGAAATGCTGCGCGACGACATCATCCAGCCGTCGAAAAGCCCGTGGGCCTCTCCTGTAGTCCTGGTAAAGAAAAAGGACGGAACCCTACGCTTCTGCGTCGATTATCGTCGACTGAACAAGATAACGAAGAAGGATGTGTACCCCCTTCCACGGATATACGACGCATTGGATCGGCTCTGCAACGCTAAATACTTCTCGTCGATGGAACTCAAGTCTGGCTACTGGCAAATAGAAGTCGACGAGACGCATCGCGAAAAGACCGCCTTTATCACGCCAGACGGCCTCTACGAGTTCAAGGTCATGCCATTCGGACTTTGCTCGGCGCCTGCAACGTTTTAGCGCATCATGGACACGGTGTTAGCCGGACTGAAGTGGCAGACGTGCCTTGTTTACCTGGATGACGTCGTTGTGTTCGCCGGAAATTTCGACGAGCACCTTAGGCGGCTTGCGACAGTATTAGACGCCATCAAGTCATCAGGGCTCACTCTGAAGCAGGGAAGAAGTTTGGGCGTGTTGGTGGGATGCATTCAGACAGGGATACATAGCGCAAAAATTACACAGGGACAAGCAGAACACAGGACGAGCGCTAAATTTCAACAATTGATTTATAATAGTCACATGACTGTCTTTTCCCCCTTCCCTTCAGTGTGTTCTATTGTAGTGGCGTCCCAGTGAGTATATATATACTCACCAGCTGCAATAAATCAATTGTTGAAAGTTAGCGCTCGTCCTGTGTTCTGCTTGTCCCTGTGTAATTTTCGCGCTATGTATCCCGGTCTGAAGTCACTCTGAAGCCGGAAAAGTGCCATTTCGCTTACGGTGAGCTTTTGTTCCTAGGTCACGTGATCAGCAAATCAGGAGTACGCCCCGACCCGCAGAAGACAGCTGCCATCGCAAAGTTCCCACAGCCAACCGACAAAAAGGCAGTGCGCAGATTCCTTGGCATGTGTGCCTACTATAGGCGCTTTGTCAAGGACTTTTCACGCATCGCGGAGCCGCTAACACATCTAACCAAATGTGATGGCGCGTTGAAGTGGGAAACGCCGCAGGTCAAGGCATTTCAAGAACTCAAACGATGCATGCAGTCGCCGCCGGTACTTGCACACTTCGACGAGGACGCCGATACCGAAATCCACACTGACGCCAGTAGCCTAGGCCTCGGTGCCGTCCTAGTCCAGAGGAAAGAGGGACTTGAAAGGGTGATATCATATGCTAGCCGGTCGCTGTCAAAAGCGGAAAGCAACTATTCTACGACTGAAAAGGAATGCCTCGCCATCATTTGGGCTACAGCTAAATTCCGCCCTTACCTCTATGGCAGGCCATTCAAAGTCGTCAGTGACCATCACGCATTGTGTTGGCTAGCTAACTTAAAGGACCCTTCAGGACGGCTGGCGCGATGGAGCCTCAGACTACAAGAATACGACGTCACGGTAGTATACAAGTCCGGAAGAAAACACTCCGACGCCGACTGCTTATCGCGCGCCCCCATCGATCCCCCGCCCCAAGACGACGAGGACGACGACGCCTTCCTTGGGATAATAAGCGCGGAAGACTTCACTAAACAGCAAGGAGCCGACCCGGAGCTAAAAGGCCTCGTCGAGTATTTGGAAGGGAACACCGACGTTGTCCCTAGGACATTTAAGCGCGCGTTGTCTTCGTTCACGCTACAAAACAGCCTGCTCGTGAAGAAGAACTTCTCACCAGTCCACGCCAGCTACCTTCTTCTTGTACCGTCAGCGCTGCGTCCAGAAATACTGCACGCCCTACACGACGATCCAACCGCTGGGCACCTCGGATTCTCCCGGACGCTGTCGAGAATACAGGAAAGGTATTACTGCCCGCGTCTGACCACCGACGTCGCCCGATACGTCAAGACATGCCGAGATTGTCAACGACGCAAGACACCACCGACAAGGCCAGCAGGATTGCTACAGCCGATCGAACCCCCTCGCTGACCATTCCAGCAGATTGGGATGGATTTGTTGGGGCCGTTTCCGATATCAACATCCGGGAATAAGTGGACCGTCGTGGCGACGGACTATCTCACCCATTTTGCTGAAATTAAAGCTCTACCAAAAGGCAGCGCAGCCGAAGTGGCGAAATTTTTCGTGGAGAACATCCTGCTGCGACATGGTGCCCCAGAAGTCCTCATCACCGACAAAGGAACGGCTTTTACAGCAGAGCTCACCCAAGCCATTCTGCAGTACAGCCAGACAAGCCACAGGAGGACAACTGCCTACCATCCGCAGACGAATGGTCTCACAAAGCGCCTGAAGAAGACCCTCACCGACATGCTAGCAATGTACGTCGACGTCGAACACAAAACGTGGGACGCTGTCCTGCCGTACGTAACCTTTGCGTACAACACGGCGGTGCAAGAAACAACACAGATCACGCCGTTTAAGCTGGTTTACGGCAGGAACCCGACGACGACGCTCGACGCCATGCTGCCGCACGTAACTGACGAAGAGAATGTTGACGTCGCTAGCACACCGCGCCGAAGAAGCCCGTCAGCTCGCCCGCCTGCGAATCAAGAGCCAGCAGAGGACCGACAGCCGACACTACAACCTCCGACGACGCTTCGTCGAGTACCAACCTGGCGACCGTGTTTGGGTGTGGACCCCGATGCGCCGACGAGGAGTCAGTGAGAAACTACTCCGACGCTATTTCGGACCCTACAAGGTCATCCGACGTATTGGCGCTCTGGACTATGAGGTCGTGCCAGACGGCATTTCGCATTCACAGCGGCGCCGCGCACGATCTGAAGTGGTCCACGTGGTGCGCCTTAAACCCTTTTACGAACGCTGACGAACTTCGCCATTTTTGTTCTTTTCTTTGCTACGAGTGCTTTTGTTTATTACCTTCGTTTGTTTGCAGCATCGGGTCGATGCTTTTTAAGAGGGGGTATTGACACGTGTACTTATCTTTATCGGGCGACCACGTTTCGCCGCTTAACAACTGTAATCGCATAGCGAGGGACGCGCCTGCATGTATCCGACGTTTCTGGAAAGTTATCGATGCTTCTACCCGGCTGTCTGCTGTCGCCGAACCTTGTGTTATCTGATTTCATCGCGTAACGCGAATGGTGTAGAACTTTGTGGAAGGCACGCGGGTCCGAACGATTAGTCTGGAACATTCGACGACTGCTCTATAAAAGCCGACGCGCTTGACCCGCTGATCAGAACGAGAGCGCCGACTGTGTTCGCCGCTTTCGTTGTGCTTTAAGTGTAGCCTGTTTTGTGGGCACAGGTTCGCCCAATAAAAGCTAGTTTTTGCCTTTCACAGTATTGCTACTGTGTTCTTTGACGTATATACATATATACATGTATATGTATGTATACATGTATATGTATGTATATATACATATATACATATATATATATATATATATATATCAGCGCTTGTGTCTCGTCCTTGATACTTTGTGGTTGCATGTGTTCGCGCTGTTACAATTTTTATGTCAAGTATTCACGAACTCGCCCAGAAAAAAGTTTTAATGGAGGACCACGCGTAACCCTAAACGGCCGAAACCTAATTGAAGGCGGAGTTATGTCAATGTCCTTTTTAAGCGTCTGTTGGAAAATGTCCCAAGATATACAGCATCCATACAGTCAATGTAGCAGTCATCTATGGTTTCGGCACGTTGACAGAGCCGACAGTTTGTTGACCACGCCACAAAGCAACCCCTCGAATTTAACCAAGTTTTAACAGGAAGTGTTTCAGAATGTAATTTAAAGAAAAATATTTTTACTCCATGAGGTACACACATTTTCCGGACTCGCTTAAGTGCATTCTGAAGGTGGGCTTAAATAAGGTGCACGATACAAAGGATCAGGGAAAATAGAGTCCACCAATGCCGCAGAAATTGCTTTCGACCCGCAGGGAACACGTCCTCCAGGCTGAATCTAACTTTCAAGAAAATAAATGTGTCAACAACCTCCTTTAGAAAGCCCCAAGGAGCCTGTGGGACATCTTTTACATTTGATGACACTACTATATTAAGAGCATAATGAAGTAAACGGAGTTGCAACATTTCACGCAAAAACGGTTGGTCACTGTCTCGGAAGAAAAACAGGCGAGAACAAATGTGCCTGACAAAGAGTTGTACAAATCGTAGACCACCACGTTCAAGGGGGAGCAACGATTGTCCGGCCGCATCGATTCACAGCTCGAACTCCAAATAAATGTTGCAAATACGGGACGCAGAGCCTGAAGGCAAAGTCGTGAGCAGTGAAGTACCTGCAGCACATACTTAACACGGGAAGCTAAGAACACGTTGCACACTTCAGAACGAATGAGCATCGTCAAATTCCGCCCTCGCCGTGAATTCACTTTACGTTGAATTTTGCAAACTTCTCCTGCCCAATGCGCGTTGCTATTTCTATAATCTGAGCGAGGCAAACCTAAACAACGCAGATCCTCTTTCCATTCTAGAAGAGTTGACTGTTGGGCTAGTTGGTCGTCCATATTTGAAGTAGCAGCTTAGCACAAAAAACCACGGACACAAGAAAGACAGACAAGGACAAGCTGTCTGTCTTCCTTGTGTCCGTGGTTTTTTAGCGCTAAGCTACTACCTCTTTCCATTGAATGCCTGCGTAATGGGATGGCATTGTGGCCCATAATCCAAAGAAAAACCTGAACTTTTTTCAAAACTAACGCTTGCACCAGACACTGCGCAAAATTCTTCTCTAATTGCAAGAGCAGTCTTTACATTTTTTATTGGTACGAAAAAGGCCGCGTCGTCTGCATACGCGAGTATCCTGACGTCATTAGTCAGTAATTTACAGCGTTCAAAATTTGTTCTTTAAAAATGCTCATACAAAGCGGCTCTAAATACAAGCAGAACCAAAGCGGTGACAAAGGGCATCCTTGTCATGCTGATTATAAAAGCCTAATCGGATCGGAGAGAGAGCCATTCACTATCAGTCTCGTTGATCCATTAGTATAACATATCCTGACACCTCTAAGGAGCAGACATCCGATATTTATATGCTCTAGTACAGTAAGCAGGAATTAGTGATTCATCCTGTCGAACGCATTAGCCAGATCTAGCTGCACCATTGCCGCCTGTCCAATCCCCTCAGCTACACACTCTAGCACCGATCCCTCAGCTACACACTCTAGCACCGATCGCGCAACATGAATGTTCATCTGAATGGACGGGCCACTGATGCCACATATTTGATGATCACCGACCTCAGATCTTATTACAACTTGCAAACGGTTAGGACATACTTTAGCAAAAATTTTATAATCCACATTGCGTAAGGAGATAGGCCGATATCCGTCAACTTTTTGCAATTTAGTCTCATTATCGCTTTTGGGTGTAAGGACGGTGTGTGCTTCGTACATTGTGGCGGTTAGGTACTTTGCTTCCAAGGCCTCTCGGCACAGCTGAAATAAAAATGGTGATAAGAGGGAATGAAAACCCTGATAAAATTATTCAGTAAGGCCATCCGGGCCGGGCGTCGTGCCCTTCGCTAACAAATCGATGCATGCAGTTACCTCAATAATATCTATGTTTTCATTTGTGTAATCGTAATCATTCTGATTTAACTGGGGCAGCAATGATACAATCTTTTTGGCGGCATTTGTGTTCAATGGCTTATGGTCTCGATATAGTTTTTGATAATGTTCAAAAAACACCTTAGTTATTATAGCAGGCTCATTAACAATGATTCCACCATAGCCCATCTCTAGGATTTGTTTAGACAGCGCATATCGGCGCTCACCACCAACGACCCTACTGCAAGGCTATTCCAGGAAACGTTGCTCTCGCGCACGCACAAGTGCACCTCTGTATTTTTCTGCGTTCAATGTTTGTAACTGTGCCTTGACCTTATAAATATCATCAATATATTGACCCTGATGTACGCATTCAAGCTCATGCAATTCACTCAAAAGTGTATACAATGCTTTGTAATTATTCTTTTTTTCAAAGGCCAATATTGGTGATTCTTCGATAGCTATCATTTTAGCTTCCGGTTTGAATAATTCCCACAAAGCGAACAGTGGCACTTCCTTGCGGCATGACACATGAGCTATAAGCTCAGTAACACGATTTAAGAAACACTCACGCAAAGTAACTGGTTATTCAATTTCCACAGCTCCCAACACATACGTCGACTTTGGTAACGACGGCTGCCAAACGACGCTGACACTAGGCAATGGTCACTAAAGAATATAGGGTACACAGTGTAACCATTAATAAGAGGTAGCGCGCTAAGTAAAACATAAATTCGGTCAAGCCTTGCAGGCGAGCTACCCTGGAAGTGTGTATATTGACATCCCACCTTTCCATTTTCACCAATGTCCACAAGCTGATAATCACATATCAGGCGTTGCAGAGCATCACTACTTGGATCGTGTCTCAGCTTCAGTGACGTACGATCTTGCACGTTACATACACAATTAAAGTCTCCGAAGAGGACCAATGCACGATCAGTACAAAACTGATGTTCTAGAGATAAGAAGAAACACTCGCGTTCACGTAACCTATCGGGGCATACACACGCACAAATCTAAAACTCGGGCCACTGATATCAATATCGCAACAGATTAGGCGCCCTTCCCTATCTGTAAACAAATGTGGCAAATCACATTGTAAATGTTTGCTAACAAATAACATCCAACCTGCGGAAACGCCTACTGCATGGCGGACACAAACATTATAGTCACATAGGAATGGAGATAGAGCTACTTCTGTGTTTTTGTCGGATTCAATCTGTTTCTTGAATAGCATCAATATCTAATTTTCTATTGGATAACAAATGAAGAAGCTGTGCTTGCTGTCGCTTACTTCGTAAGTCACGGACATTTAAAGTGCCAAAACGGAAGGGAAGAGCGCCCGCCATGACTACCTATGTAGGTGCAGCGTTTAAACGCTGCTCCAGAGGTGCACCACTCCCTTCTTGGTGAGGTGATGCACTATGGACCTATTGGTGCACGTTAACACAAGATACATCTGCGGGAGTAGGTGTTCCCAGGAACAGTTTTGACAACTTTGACACTTTGCGAACGCAATCGAGCCTCCTTTCCCGAGGGCGATGGATTGTCAGATGGCGCTGGACGCTTCTTAGCGGCCTCGCACATCGATCCAGATTCCACTGACGGTGAGCGATCTTGGACTGGTGGCGATTCTGCCCCGTGACACAGTTGGTTCGTCGTCAGGCGCCTTAGTCTCATCCTCGCTCGCAGGCTTCTGGCTGAGGCTAATTTCAGCCGATGACGGGTTAATCTCTTCTTGTCGATTAGCCTCAAGAAGTGTTTCACCAGTTGCATCCACAACTTCGCTCACGTCCATTATATGATCGTTGATGGTTCCTGGCTACGGACAGGCCGCCATCGGAATATGAATCTGGCAACGTTTAACGCTAGAACATTATCTAGTGAGGCGAGTCTAGCAGTGCTATTGGAGGAATTAGAGGACAGTAAATGGGATATAATAGGGCTCAGTGAACTTAGGAGGCCAAAAGAAGCATATACAGTGCTAAAAAGCGGGCACGTCCTGTGCTACCGGGGCTTAGCGGAGAGACGAGAACTAGGAGTCGGATTACTGATAATTAAAATATAGCTGGTAACATACAGGAATTATATAGCATTACCGAGAGGGTGGCAGGTCTTGTTGTGAAACTTAATAAGATGTACAAAATGAAGGTTGTACAGGCCTACGCCCCTACATCCAGTCATGCTGACCAGGATGTCGAATGCTACTATGAAGACGTGGAATCGGCAATGGGTAGAGTGAAAACAAAAGACACTATACTGATGGGCGAATTGAATGCCAAGGTAGGCAAGAAGCAGCCTCGAGACAAGGCAGTGGGGCAATATGGCATAGGCACTAGGAAAAGCAGCGGAGAGTTATTATTAGAATTTGCAGAAGAGAATAATATGCGGATAATGAATACGTTCTTCCGCAAGCGGGATAGCCGAAAGTGGACGTGGAGGAGCCCGAACGGCGAGACTAGAAATGAAAGAGACTTCATACTCAGCGCTAACCCTGGCATCATACAAGATGTGGACGTGCTCGGCAAGGTGCGCTGCAGTGACCGCAGGATGGTAAGAAGGCCAATTAGCCTAGACCTCAGGAGGGAACGGAAGAAATTGGTACATAAGAAGCCGATGAATGAGTTAGCGGTAAGAGGGAAAATATAGGAATTCCAGATCAAGCTACAGTAGAGGTATTCGGCTTTAACTGAGGAAGAGGACCTTAGTGTTGAAGCAATGAACGACAATCTTGTGGGCATCATTAAGGAGTGTGCAATGCATGTCGGCGGTAACTCCGTTAGGCAGGATATCAGTAAACTATCGCAGGAGACGAAAGATCTGATCAAGAAACGCCAATGTATGAAAGCCTCTAACGCTACAGCCAGAATAGAACTGGCAGAACTTTCGAAGTTAATCAACAAGCGTAAGACAGCTGACATAAGCTAGTATAATACGGACACAACTGAACATGCTCTCAGGAACGGAGGAAACCTAAAAGCAGTGAAGAAGAAACTAGGGATTGGCAGGAATTAGATGTACGCGTTAAGAGACAAAGCCGGCAATATCATTACTAGTATGGATGAGATAGTTCAAGTGGACGAGGAGTTCTATAGAGATTTTTACAGTACCAGTGGCACCCACGATGATAATGGAAGAGAAAATACTCTAGAGGAATTCGAAATCCCACAGGTAACGCCGGAAGAAGTAAAGAAAGCCTAGGGAGATATGCAAAGGGCGAAGGCAGCTGGGCATGATCAGGTAACAGCAGATTTGTTGAAGGATGGTGGAAAGATTGTTCTAGAGAAACTGGCCGCCCTGTATACGCAATGTCTCGTGACCTCGAGCGTACCGGAATCTTGGAAAAACGCTAACATAATGCTAATCCATAAGAAAGGGGACGCCAAAGATTTGAAAAATTGTAGACCGATCAGCTTACTGTCAGTTGCCTACAAGGTATTTACTTAGATAATCGCAAATAGAATCAGGAACACCTTAGACTTCTGTCAACCAAAGGACCAGGCAGGATTCCGCAAAGGATACTCAACAATAGACCATATTCACGCTATCAATCGGGTGATCGTGAAATGTGCGGAATATAACCAACCCTCATACATAGTTTTCATTGGTTACGAGAAAGCGTTTGATTCTGTCGAAACCTCAGCAGTCATGGAGGCATTACGTAGCCAGGGTGTAGAAGAGCCGTATGTAAACATACTGAAAGATATATATAGCGGCTCCACAGCCACCGTAGTCCTCCATAAAGAAAGTAACAAAATCCCAATAAAGAAAGGTGTCAGGCAGGCAGACACGATTTCTCCAATGCTATTCACAGCGTGTTTACAGGAGGTATTCAGAGACCTCGATCGGGAGAAATTGGGGATAAAAGTTAATGGAGAATACCTTAGTAACTTGCGATTCGCTGATGATATTGCCTTGCTTAGTAACTCATGGGACCAATTGCAATGCATGCTCACTGACGTGGAGAGTCAAAGCAGTAGAGGGGGTCTAAAAATATAATCTGCAGAAAACTAAAGTAATGTTTATCAGTATCGGAAGAGAACAGCAATTTACAAAAGGTAGCGAGGCACTGGAAGTGGTAAGGGAATACATCTACTTAGGGCAGGTGGTGACGGCGGATCCGGATCATGAGACGGAAATAATCATAAGAATGAGAATGGGCTGGGGTGCGTTTGACAGGCATTCTCAGATCATGAACGGCAGATTGCCATTATCCCTCAAGAGAAAAGTGTATAACAGCTGTGTCTTACCAGTACTCACCTATGGGGTAGAAAGCTGGAGGCTTACGAAAAGGGCTCTACTGAGGACGACGCAACGACCTATGGAAAGAATGATAGGCGTAACGTTAAGGGATAAGAAAAGAGCAGACTGGGTGAGGGAACAAACGCGAGTTAATGGCATCTTAGTTGAAATCAAGAAAAAGAAAGAGGGGGGGGGCATGGGCTGGATATAATGAGGAGGGAAGATAACCGATGGTCATTAGGGGTTACGGACTGGATTCCAAGGGAAGGGAAGCGTAGCAGGGCGCGGCAGAAAGTTAGGTGGGTGGATAAGATTAAGAAGTTTGCAGGGATGACATGGCCACAATTAGTACATGACCGGGGTTGTTAGAGAAGCATGGGAGAGGCCTTTGCCCTGCAGTGCGCGTAACCAGGATGATGATGATGATGATGATGATGATGATGATGATGATGATGATAATGATGGTACCATCCTCAGCTGGCTTATTTCCACGAAGCTTGTCGGCCTAGGTTCTGACGCATGCTTCAGCAGGGTGACCGTAGCGGTGACAGTTAGTGCATCGCGGCGTTCTACATTGTCGCCGGATGTGCCCAACTCTGTTGCACCACAGGCAGAGTCGTGGTCAGCCAGGAACCAAGATGAGGCACTGGTGGCCGTATATGCTAATTGATGTGGCAGATTACTGACAGAGACCCCATCTTTTAATGTGAACGCTACGTCTCGATTAGTCATTTGCCAGCCCTCCATGCCGTCCCACCGCCAGATTTCACTCGTGATGGACTGCACTGTGCCATATGGCTCTAGCGCTTCAACAATCCGTCTCTGTTCGAGGTGTGGGGGAAGCCAAAGAAGCTTCATCTTGATATTTTTGCATTCCGGGTCTATGACAAGGCACTTGAGGCCCTTCACCATCAACTCGCCCTGGTCGACAAGCTTCTGTTTCGCGATGCTGTTGACCCATGTGACTACCCACAAATGGCTCATCTGGTATTGTCCAACGCCAAAGATATCAGTTGCATTTAGCACTGAAAGGAGTGCATCGCGAAAGTCCGGGGCCCGATACGGCCGCCCTGCCAGGTCAGCATGCTGGACAAACTGAATTGAGAACGGTATTGCCAGTCGGTAGACGAGGGAGAACGACTTTATAATTACTGGAATCAGTAGCTCATGGTGGGTGTGATCCTCGGCGGAGGGCCGATGCGCTGTTTCCTGCGGAGCTCATCGCAAACGTGGCCGTTCGAACAAGCCTCTTCTTCTTCATACGCCACGCCAACAGATGAACAAGAACGGATAATTTGCCACGTTAAAATCGAGAAGCAGATTTAGTTTCGCAGAGGTACGTCTCGCGCAGACATGGTAGATGTGCTATTTGCGTAGCAATTAAATCTCACGCCTGTACTGCAAAGAAAAATTTGCTGTCCGTATTCAGTAGCATGCTCGGAAGTTCCACAACATCGATTTTACTTGCGATTGGTATTTTAACTCCGAAAAAAGTCCTAAATGAACCTTCGTCCCGGGATGCTGTATGGGCTGTTACTACCGATTTCGATAGCTGTTTCTTGTTCTTCACGCGAGGAATATACAACGTTTTCTTAGTTCAGTGATGCCTTTAAGTCTAGTGATATATCTTCGTCAGAGAAGCGCAGGCTATGGTGCTGGGAGCTTTCGGCGACAGCACATATACCTGTGTTTATGACGCGTCACATCGGCGGTCATCGTTTCTTATGCTGGCACTGTAGACATGAAAACATTGTTTATTTAAGAACACCGATGCGAAAGCTGAAATATAGAGTGATTTATCCTTGTTTGACATCTTTATTCCTGAGCCTAGACGCGCCGATAGCGTGCCGACGGGATCGGCGGAAACGCTCACTGTAAACGGAAATAACTCCCAGGTGGGAGTATAATGCTTGTCCTCTAGTGACCCCCCGGTTCGGAGTTTATTAAGCTCCGTATGATCAGAGTGGAATTGTCGCTCCGTGCGAGCGGAATTTTTGCGTGGAATTATGAGGGTTTTTTTCTCTCTTTTTTTTAATATTTGCTTTGCAATGGACGGAGTTTTTTCGAGGTGCAAGCGAATATAAAAAGGGGCATCGCGTGAGTTTGCGTAAACAACTTTACATGTAGCGGCTCCTGATCAAATTTCGAAATATGCACACGAGACCGCATCAAAGTCGACGAAACAAGTCAATGAAAGCACATATATCATACATACATCGACATTTCAGAAACGCGCAATGCAGAAATTTGAAAGACATCCCTCGTACACGCGATACTCAAGAAGCAACGCTGCCAGTATATATTGACACGTGCACTTATCTTTATTGGGCTGCCACGTTTCGCCGCCTAACAAATGTAATCGCACAGCGCGGGACCCGCCTGCATGTTGCCGAAGTTTCTGGAAAGTTATCAATGCTTCTACCCGGCTGTCTGTTGTCACCGAACCTTGTGTTATCTGATTGCATCGCGTGACGCGAATGGTGTAGAACTTTGTGGAAGGCACGCGGGTCCGAACCATTAGTCTGAAACACTCCGACGCCGACTGCTTATCGCGCACCCCCATCGATCCCCCGCCGCAAGACGACGAGGATGACCACGCCTTCCTTGCGATTATGAGCGCGGAAGACCACTAAACAGCAACGAGCAGACCTGGAGCTAAAAGGCCTCGTCGAGTATTTGGAAGGGAACACCGACATTGTCCCTAGGGCAGTTAAGCGCGGGTTGTCTTTGTTCACGCTACAAAACAACCTGCTCGTGAAGAACTTCTCACCAGTCCGCGCCAGCTACCTTCTTGTTGTACCGTCAGCGCTGCGTCCAGAAATACTGCACGCCCTGCACGACGATCCAACCGCTGGGCACCTCGGATTCTCCCGGACGCTGTCGAGAATACAGGAAAGGTATTACTGGGCGCGTCCGACCGCCGGCGTCGCCCGTTACGTCAAATCATGCCAGGACTGTCAACGACGCAAGACACCACCGACAAGGCCAGCAGCATTACTACAGCCGATCGAACCTCCTCGCCGAGCATCCCAGCAGATTGGGATGGATTTGTTGGGGCCGTTTCCGATGTCAACATCCGGGAAATAGTGAATCGTCGTGGCGACGACTATCTCAGCCGCTTTGCTGAAACTAAAGCTCTACCAAAAGGCAGCGCAGCCGAAGTGGCGAAATGTTTCGTCGAGAACGTCCTGCTGCGACATGGTGCCCCAGAAGTCCTCATCACTGACAGAGGAATGGCTTTTACAGCAGAGCTCACCCAAGCCATTCTGGAGTACAGCCAGACAAGTCACAGGAAGACAACTGCCTACCATCCGCAGACGAATGGTCTCACGGAGCGCCTGTACAAGACCCTCGCCGACATGCTAGCAATGTAGGTCGACGTCGAGCACAAGACGTGGGATGCGGTCCTGCCGTATGTAACCTTCGCTTACAACACGGCGGGGCAAGAAGCAACACAGATCACTATGAAACATCGTTCCAAGGCACAATTGAAGAAGGACGAGAAGAGAAAGACAACACGAACGCCGGGCTTCAACTGAATTTTATTCATGGAAAACAGGGCTTTATTTACACAGGGGGAGGGAGTGGGGGGCTGCTAGTGCGCAGGACCACTCAAAATTATATCCTTGGTCTAGGCAACGGTCATCAGATGTGTCAAACCAAAATAAGAATAAAGAAAAAACTTTTCCCTCTCTTTTTTACATCACTCAGTGCAATCTTGCTCATCTCCCGCCCTACCCAGCTGATTCGACACACCCGTTTGCCCTGAGATAATCAAGTTCTTTTTTGCCGAGTACAACAGAAGGAGCACTGACACAGTAATCGTTTTCATTGGAGATACAAAACGCTTCAAACATTTCCCGCTTTTTCTGATTGCTATATTTGCGCAACACACGTGTTCGCTCGAAAAACTCCTTGGGTGCTGGATTGTGCGAGCAACGGCGAATGTGGTCGGCTAAATGACCAGTGCCACTTAGTGAAGTAGCATTCCTGCGATGCTCTAGCAAGAGTTCATTCAGACAGCGCCCGGTTTGGCCAATATAGCATTTCCCACAGGTGAGAGGAATACTATTCGAATATATAAGAATATATTGGGGAATACTTCCCAGTGAATGTGTCGTTAGCTAAAGTGAAGCAAAAAGGCTATTGCTTGATGTGAAGAGCTCAACCTAGAAAAATTAAGAAATAGCATCAACGCCGCTGACATTCTGTCTTTACTTTACATTTCTTTACTGCAAAGACCCACAAGGAATCTGTTCTGTTGAGGGATATTCTCACTGAGAAGGGCTCCTGGCAGGGCATCTTGTCAAGGTATCTGCAGAAGCACCTTAGTACCATTCCGTTAGAAGACCCTTTTCTGGTAAAAAATTCTACAGAGGTTATCGAATATTTCTCTGGCTGTGAAACCTCGTGTTAAAAGAGGTTTGCATTTTTCTAGCGATGTTGAAGATTTGTTGTACTCATTGCCTCATCCTGAGCTTTTAAGCGCGGTTAGAAGTCACATTGAAGACATGGCACCAGTGGCCTTCCAAAACATGACTGGGTTATCAACCGACAATTTTTTAGAGCTAATATCCTTTTTTCTCTCATCCACCATTATCACCTTTAATGACAGCTGTTTTATCCAAAAAGAAGGAGTATGCATCGGCTCTTGCCTAGCACCACTTTTAAGCGATATTTTCTGAGCAAGTATTGACAAGCGCATTCAAGCGTCCCTTTACAACGCAGGCGTGCAGAAAGTTTTTAGATATGTCGACGATTACCTCGTGGTAATGAATACGACTGATTCTCAGGATAAACGCAATAGTATAAGCAACATTCTCGATATTTTTGCTAGTAACGCCTTTGGAATGAAGTTCACGCACGAACTGCCGCACGACGGTCGCATCCAGTACCTCGACTTGTGTCTTATTTTTCATAGAGCGCGCGTGTGCTGGCAGTACAAGCCACGGTCGAAAAAACAAATTCTGAATGATCAATCGGCCCGCTCCAAGCTCGTAAAAAGAGCTATAGCAAAAAACTGCATCCGCTAAGGTCTATAGAAGTCATGCGAACATCAAGTTCGTGACAGCGTCGACACCCAGCTAAGGCGTCTGGAGAAGGCTGGGTTCCACGGAGAAATCGTGGCCTCGGTGGTAGAGAGCCAGAGTCGTGAGGTAAAGGTTGGTGTGAGGCGCACGCTGAAAGAAGACGCACGCCCGCAAAAGCGCCCTGTCGTAGTGCCCTGTTGGCACCAGGTTTCTCACCGCCTCAAGAGGGTTGGCGACAGGTGCGGAGTGCGTGTTGTGTTTTCAGCACCGGAAAAGCTAGGACGAATGTGTCGCCTAGTAAACGAATCCTAGAGGAAGCCAGCCTGCAAAATAAAGCACACCAAAGCCCTCGTTGAATGTGACGTTGGTGTTGTGTATAGTATTCCCCTCGCCGGTGGGAAATGCTATATTGGCCAAACCGGGCGCTGTCTGAATGAACGCTTGCTAGAGCATCGCAGGAATGCTACTTCACTAAGTGGCGCTGGTCATTTAGCCGACGACATTCGCCGCTGCTCGCACAAGCCAGCATGCAAGGCGTTTTTAGAACGAACAGGTGTGTTGCGCAAATATAGCAATCAGAAAAACCGGGAAATTTTTGAAGCGTTTTTTTATCTCTAATGAAAACGATTACTGTGTCAGTGCTCCTTCTGTTGTACTCGGGATAAAAGAACTTGATTATCTCAGGCCAAACGGGCGTGTCGAATCAGCAAGGTAGGGCGGGAGATGAGCAAGATTGCACTGAGTGATGTAATAAAGAAAGGGAAAAGTTTTTCCTTTATTCTTATTTTGGTTTCACACATATGATGACCGTTGCCTAGACCACTGAAATATTTTTAAGTGGTCCTGCGCACTAGCAGCCCCCCACTCTCTCCCCCTGTGCACATAAAGCCCTGTTTTCCACGATTAAAATTCAGTTGAAGTCCGGCGTTCGTGTTTTCTTTCTCTTCTCGTGCTTGTTCAATTGTGCGCTGGAACGATGTTTCATAATTCGAATCATAACCAACTAGCCCAGCTGTCCATATTTAACCCAGATCACGCCGTTTAAGCTGGTTTATGGCAGGAACCTGACGACGACGCTCGACGCAATGCTGCCCCACGTCACTGACGAAGAGAATGTTGACGTCGCTAGATATCGCAAGCGCGCCAAAGAAGCCCGACAGCTCGCCCGCCTACGGATCAAGAACCAACAGAGGACCGACAGGCGACACTACAAGCTCCGACGACGCTTAGTCGAGTACCAGCCCGGCGACCGTGTTTGGGTTTGGACACCGATACGCCGACGAGGACTTAGTGAGAAACTATTGCGCCGCTATTTCGGACCCTACAAGGTCATTTGATGTATTGGCGCTCTGGACTATGAGGGCGTGCCAGACGGAATTTCGCATTCACAGCGGCGCCGCGCACGATCTGAAGTGTGTCACGTGGTGCGTCGGAAACCCCTTTTACGGACGCTGACTAACTTTTTTTATTTTGTTGTTTTCTTTGCTACGGGTGTTTTTCTTTATTACTTTCGTTTGTATGCAGCATCGGGTCGATGCTTTCTGAGATAGGGTTATTGACACGTGTACTTATCTTTATCGCCGCCTAACAAATGTAATCGCACAGCGCGGGACGCGCCTGCATGTATCCGAAGTTTCTGGAAAGTTATCGATGCTTCTACCCAGCTGTCTGTTGTCGCCGAACTTTGTGTTATCTGATGTCATCCCGTGACGCGAATGGTGTAAAACTTTGTGGAAGGCACGCGGGTCCGAACGATTAGTCTGGAACGTTTGACGACTGCTGTATAAAAGCCGACGCGCTTCACCCGCTGCTCAGATTTTCGACGATCGCCGACTGTGTTCGCCGCTCTCGTTGTGCTTTAAGTGTAGCCTGCTTTGTGGGCACAGGTTCGCCCCATAAAACGTTAATGAACCCAATAAAGCTAGTTTTTCCTTTCACAGTATTGCTACTGTGTTCTTTGACGTCATGACCACGTGGCAATATAGCCACGATACTGTGTGCCTCGAAACCGCCTAGGAAGCAGCTGTGCTGTTTTCAGAATTACGACTCATATGCTCGTTCATACGAGATCTGCCTCTCTGAAATTAACAGAATACCTTAATCAACGCAAGACTGTTATTTCAGAATAGTGAGAGAAAAAAGTTAATGGCCTAATTTTTAGAAATTAGCATGCCATTCTGTGAGTGCTGAAGCGACTTCGCATGCTGCCGGCGTTCGGTGACAAAAAGCAGTGCGTTAGTTACATTAAGCAAGAAAAATGTAAGTGCGTGTGCTTAAATTAAATTAAATTAAATTTTTGCGATATATTGGTAGCGTAGCGAGAAATTATGGCGTGTAAGCATGACCCGCCGCAGCTGACGTAACACCAAAAAATGCGCAGTTATACATTTTATACATTGCACTACTTGCTCAGCGTCCAAGCAATCTCTCTCGGTTGTGAAAAGGAGCTACATCGCTGATCTGAGTGAATCCTTAAACTCGGAGCCAGCAGACATGCGTCTAAATCAGTGTGTCGGATAGAGCATAATGTTAATGCAATATCGGAAGCAACGACGTGACCGAAACCTATATGAGCGATAGCAATTCGATTGACATCGCTCAATAAGACGCTTTATTTACAGTACGCATACTTATGTCCTACCGTTTTTCTTCGGGTGAGGATATCCGTTCACAGATACATAAAAACAGTTGCTTGCACTCCGGTATTTCTCACTGGAAACACAGCACCGCAACGAACTTCGGGTACGCCATTCATGTGCGACTATCACGGACGTCATCGCTCGAACAGTGGCTGCTGTTGCCATTGCGACGTGGCCCTTTCAGACATTACACCAGACGTTGTGAGCATGCACCCAAAAGGACATAAAAGTCGCATTTCACGTACTCAAGAACACAAGCCAGGGTCGCACAGCACGAAAACACAGTCTGAACCTAAGCCAACATCACTATCCAGTGAGGAGTTTCGAGGTATACCTAAGCCTTTTTCCGCACTCGAAAACGTTGCTCTTGCATTCATCGTTGTCAGCAAAGTGATCAGAGCTAAAGTACTTGAAGCTGAAATACAGTGAGCTACAGGCATGCCTATAACATTTTCTGGAAGGAAATACGGGAAACAAATTGACGAAACGCTGTCATGGAACTACACCTCACAGATGTAAACAAACCGTCAGCCATCTGCCGGCTCCACCGAACGCGCCCGGTCGCTGGCGAGGCGCACATCCTCATGGGAAGCGCCACGTGACCAACCTGTTTCGTCGGAGGGGAGTTTTTTTAAAACTGCCTGTCGGAGTTTCACGGGAGAACAAGATATTGAAGTGCATAAAAATCGTGTCATGTCGCCTTAATACTCCCGCAGCTCCCCAGCGGAGTGAAACGAGGGGATGGCGCTGTTTTTCTCCAATACATCGGAGTAAATATTTGAGGAGGGGAGGTTTTAGGGCACATCACCTGTTAAAAACTCCGAGGTGGGTTTATTTTTGTTTACAGAGTACGTCTAACCTTCGGTGGGGACCGATCTCGGCGCGGGTAGCTGGCGAAAGCTAAAATATGTGTATTTGAGCCTCAGAAGTTTTCTTAGTACAATAGGGAAAGACGAAGCGCACGAATCAACCCAATTTTGTTATCGGTGGGATAATATCAGCTAGTGGTAGGCTTTGAACTCGGGGTCCGTTTGAGCGCGCCTGAATGACTTCTCGATTTAATTTCCACCACAAGACTGCGACAACAAAGACAACTCCAGTCATGTGTTACGTGCGAACTACTAAAGAAAGCGGCGTCCTCTGCATTTGCGTAGTTTTGTTCAAGAATTTATATCCGTCCAGTCGAAAGGGAAAATGCAACAACGAAAGTGATTTTTAGTGTCCAATGTGCATGAATAAACAGTGCAGCTCACGCACCTTTATTTCAAGCTGCGACAGGAAACAGCGTTTTATCACCCCAATATATAGCGTTATTTAGGACAAGAAACCAGTATGAAGCGATGAAATTGTATGAAGTGTTGGTATTTCAACAGCGCTCGTCATTGCGTACTGCAACCAGCGTGGCACAAACACTACCAGCGCAGATTCCACGGCGAACAAGCGCACTGCAGCGAGAACCAGCGCCTGAACAGCATTAGCAAGTGCGCCCCAGTGTCATAACGGTGCAACAAGCGTCTTTTCCAATGTGAGCCAGCTCTTAATTAGCGTTCTCACTGGTGTCCCAGCGAGTCCCAGCGAGTGCCAAGGCACCCAATGCGATGGAGTGCCAAAAAACGCGCTGGTTTCACACTGGGAGGCCCTGGGAGAGGCTGGTTATTGCAATACGGAGGCAATGCGCACACGTGCCCTTTCTGGCCAAACCATGTGCTAAGAAGCGCATGCTGCTCTTCGCAGCGCGGGCACGTTGTTTTCTGCCAAACCACGTGCTAAAAATGCACATGCTGCTCTTGGTAATGCGCGAAAGTAGTATTCCGCCAAACTAGGCTATCAGCACGCAAATGCTGCTTTTGGCTGCGCACGTGGTTTTCTAAAGAGCCCCAGTGCTAAGCACGCGCATGCTGCCTTTGGCACCGCCAGCACGTGTACTTCTGCGAAACCACTTGGTAAGCATGCGCAAGCAGCTTTTGTTAGCGCGCGCACGTTGTTTTCTCCCAAACCACGTGCTAAGCATGCACACGCGGCTGTTGGCAGCGCGAGCACGTAGCTCAAAACCATGTGCTAAGGACGCGTATGCCGCTTTTGGCTGCGCACGTGCTTTTCTACCAAGCCCAAGTGCTAAAAACGCAAATTCTGCTTTTGGCAGTGCGTGCACGTGGACTTTTGTCAAGCCACTTGCTAAGCACGCCCATGCTGCATTTGGTAGCGCGCGCACGTGGATTTCTGCCAAACCACGTGCTAAGCATGCACATGCAGCTCTTGGCAGCGGGCGCACGTAGTTTCTTCCGAAATCATGTGCTAAGCACGTGCATGCTGCTCTTGGCAATGCGCAGGCATAGTTTTCTGCCTCTGCACTTGGTAAGCATGCATAAGCAGCTTTTGTTAGCGCACGCATGTTGTTCTCTGCCAAACCACGTGCTAAGCATGCGCATGCAGCTTATGGCAGCGCGCGCACGTGGCCTTTTGGCCAAAACCATGTGCTAAGAATGCACATGCTGCTTATTGCTGCGCACGTGGATTTATACTAAGCCCAAGTGCTAAGCACGCGCATGCTGCATTTGGCAGCATGCGCACGTGGATTTCTGCCAAACCACGCGCTAAGAACGCGCATGCTGCTCTTGGCAACGCGCACTCATGGTTTTCTGCAAACTACTTGATAAACATGCACAAGCAGCTTTTGTTAGCGCGCACACATTATTTTCTACCAAGCCCAAGTGCTAAGCATGCGTATGCAGCTCTTGGCAGCGCGCGCACGTCATCTTTCTGCCAAAACCATGTGCTTAGCACGCGTATTCTGCTTTTTGCTGTGCACATGGTTTTCTACCAAGCCTTAGTGCTAAGCACGTGCATTCTGCTTTTGGCAGCACGCGCACATGGATTTCAGCCAAGCCAAGTGCTAAGCACGCGCATGCAGCTTCTTTTCAGCGGGCGCGCGAGTGGTTTTCTGCCGAACCACTTGGTAAGCTTGCACATGCAGCTTTTGGCAGCGCGCGCGCGTAGCCTTTCTGCCAAAATTATGGGCTTAGCGCGGGCATTCTACTTTTGGCTACGCACGTACTTTTCTAGCAAGCCAAAGTGCTAAGCACGCGCATGCAGCTTTTGGCAGCGCGCACACATGGCATTCTGCCAAACCGCGTCCTAGGCACGCGCATGCTGCTCTAGGCAGCGCGCGCGCATAGTTTTTCTGCAAAAGCACGTGCTAAGAACGGGCATGCGACGTTTCGCTCCGCGCGCACGCGGATTTCTGACAAATCACGTGCTAAGCGCGCCCATGCTGCGCTTGGAAGCGCGCACGCATGCTTTTCTGCCAAACCACGTGCTGAGCACGCGCATGCTGCTCTTGGCAGCATGCACACATGGTTTTCTCCCAAACCACTTGGTAAGCATGCACATGCAGCTTTTGGAAGGGCAGTCACATAGTATTCTGCGAAACCACGTGCTAAGCATGCACATGCAGCTTTTGGAAGCGCGCGCCTGTGGCCTTTCTGCCAAAACCTGTGCTAAGAACGCGCACGCTGCTTTTGGCGGCGCAGGTGGTTTTCTACCAAGCCCAAGAGCTGAGCACGCGCTGGCTGCTTTTCGCAGCGCGCTTGCGTTGATTTCTGCCAAAGCGTGTGCTAAGCACGCCCATGCTACTCTTTTCAGTGGGCGCGCGTGGTTTTCTACCAAACCACTTGGTGAGCATGCACATGGAGCTTTTGGTAGCGCGCACGTGCTTAGCATACGCATTATGCATTTGGCTGCGCACGTGGTTTTCTACCAAGCCCAAGTGCTAAACATGCGCATGCACCTATTGACAGCGTGTGCACGCATCCTTTCTTATAAAACCATCTCGTTACCACGCGCATTTTGCTTTTTGCTGCGCACGTGGATTTCTGCCAAACCATGTGTTACGCACGGGCTTGCTCCTCTAGGCAGCGCACGCGCTTCGTTTTGTGCCAAACCATTTGGTAAGCATGCACAAGTAGCGTAGCGCGCGCAGGTTGTTTTCTAATAAACCATGTGCTAAGCATACACATGCAGCTCTTGGGAACGCACGCACGTATTTTTCTGCCAAAGCACGTTATAAGCACGCACATGCTGCTTTTTGCGGCGCACATGGTTTTCTATAGCGCCCCAGTGTTAAGCACGCGCATGCTGCTTTTCGCAGCGCGCTTACGTTGATTTCTGCCATACGACGTGCTAAGCACGCTCATGCTGCTCTTTTCGCCGCGCCCGTGTTTTTCTGCCAAAATGATGTCCTTAGCACGCGCATTGGGCTTTTGACTGCGCACGTGATATTATACGAAGCCCAAGTGCTAAGCACGCGCATTCTGCTTTTGGCAGCGCGCACGTGGACTTCTGCCAAACCACGCGCTAAGCACACGCATGCTGCTCTTGGCAGCGCGCGTTCGTGGTTTTCTGCCAAACTACTGGGAAAGCTTGCACAAACTTTTTAGCACACACGCGCGTTTTTTATGCCAAACCATGTACTGAGCATGCACAAGCAGCTCTTGGAAATGCGTGCACGTAGTTTTCTACCCCATCACGTGCCAAACACGCCCATGCTGCTCTTGGCAGTACGTGCATGTGGTTTTCTGCCAAACCTTTTGGTAAGCATTCACAAGAGGCTTTTAGCATGCGCACGTTGTATTCTGCCTAACCATGCGGAAGCATGCACATGCAGTACATGGCATGCGCACACCTAGATTTCTGCCATACCATGTACTCAGCACACGCATGCTGCTATTGTGAGCGCCGGCACATGGTTTTCTGCCAAACCACATGCTAAGGACGCCTATGCTGCTTTTGGCAGCGCGCGCACGTTGTTTTCTGCCAAACCACTTGTTAAGCATGCTCATGCAGCTCTTGGCAATGTCGACACGTGCCCTTTCTGCCAAAACCACGTGCTATGCACGCGCATGCGGCTTTTGGCAGTGCACGTGGTTTTCTACTAAGTCCTAAGCGCGCGCATGCAGCTTTTGGCAGTCCACGCAAGTGGATTTCTGCCAAACTACGTGTTAAAGGGACACTACAGCAAAACAATAAATCAGTTTAGACTAATAAAGCATTGTTTCAGAACCCTGCAGGCAGTCTTTTTAAACAAATAGTTTGATTTTTAGAAGATAACATAGAGGTCCAAGTATCAGTATTTGAATTTCGTGCTGAAATCCCAGTGCCGGGCGTCTGCGTAACGTCAGGGATTCCAAAGTATGTTTTCGCATTTGGGCTGCGTTGGCTGAACAAAGGTTCCTGAAACTTGCCATGTTTACTCTATGGTTCCTTCAGAACACAATGTAGTCAATCTGTATCGCAATATGTAATTAGTAGGCCCTAGAAGATGCCATCAAAATCCAAGACATCAATGCCACCATGTGCGTGAACGTAAGTAGGCGTGGCGCTCGTATTTCGTTCATGCGCTTTTTCTGGCTTACCAAACGTCTTATCGATGTAAGAGCGGTGTTTTTGCTGTTGTAGAACGGTAACTTACTGATGCACAAGAAATTACTTTTAACTTTAGTGTCTCTTAAAGCACGTACAAGCTGCTCTTGGCAGCACACCCGCATGGTTTTCTGCCAACCCACTTGGTAAGCATGCACAAGCAGCTTGTTTAACGCGCGCCCTTACTTTTCCGCCAAAACATGCGCTAAGCATGCAGATGCAGCTCTTGGCATGTGGAAAACCATGCGCACATGGTTTTCTTCCAAGCCGAAGTGCTCAGCACGCGCATGCTGCATTTGGCAGCGCGCGCACGTGGACTTCAGCTAAGGCAAGTGCTAGCC
Organism: Dermacentor variabilis; assembly: GCF_050947875.1. Taxonomy (NCBI): domain Eukaryota; kingdom Metazoa; phylum Arthropoda; class Arachnida; order Ixodida; family Ixodidae; genus Dermacentor; species Dermacentor variabilis. Next base: position 265,460,065 of record NC_134569.1, read on the forward strand.
ATGCCATGCTGCTCTTGGCCGCGCTCGCGCGTGGTTTTCTGGTAAACAACTTGGGAAGCATGCACATGCAGCTTTCGGTAGTGCGCGCACCTTGTATTCTGCCAAACCACGTGCTAAGCATGCACATGCTGCTCTTGGCAGCTCGAGCCCGTGCTTTTTCGCCAGACCACGCTAAAAGCACGCACATGGTGCTTTTCGCTGGGCACTTCATTTCAAACAAGCGCAAGTGCCTTGCGCGCACATGCTGCTCTTGGCAGCGCGTGAACGTGGTTTTCTGCCGAACTACGTGCTAAGCACGCGCATGCTGCTATTGTCAGCGCAAGCACGTGGTCTTCTGCCAAACCACTTGGTAAGGATGCACATGCAGCTTTTGGTAGCGTGCGCCCTTGGTTTTCTGCCGAACCACTTGGTAAGCATGCACAAGCAGCTTCTGCTAACCACGTGCTAAGCATGCACATGCAGCTCTTGGCAATGCGCGCACGTAGTTTTCTGCCAAAGCACTTGCTAAGCACGCGCATGCTGCTTTTAGCTGCGCACGGTGTTTTCTACCAAGCCCAAGTGCTAAGAACTAAAATGCTGCTTTTGGCAGCGCGCGTACGCGGACTTCTGCCAACCCACGTGCTAAGCACGCCCATGCTACTCTTGGCAGCACGCGCACGTTGTTTTCTGCCAAAGCACGCTATGAGCACGCAAGTGCTGCTTTTGGCTGCACACTTGGTTTTGTAGCAAGCCCTAGTGCTAAGCACGGGCATGCCGCCATTGGCGTGCGTGCACGTGGACTTCTGCTAAAGCATGTGTTAAGCATGCCATGCTGCTCTCGGCCGCGCTCGCGCGTGGTTTTCTGGCAAACCCCTTATTAAGCATGCACATGCAGCTTTTGATAGTGCGTACCCTTGTTTTCTGCCAAACACGTGCTAAGCATGCACATGCTGCTCTTGACAGCGCGAGAACGTGCTTTTCCGCCAAACCACGCTATAAGCACGCACATCCTGCTTTTCGCTGGGCGCTTCGTTTTCTACCAAGCCCATGTGCTTCGCGCGCACACGGTGCTCTTGGTAGCGCATGAACGTGGTTTTCTGCCAAACTACGCGCTAAGCACGCCCATGCTGCTCGGGGCAGCGCGAGAACGTGCTTTTCCGCCAAACCACGCTATAAGCACGCACATCCTGCTTTTCGCTGGGCGCTTCGTTTTCTACCAAGCCCATGTGCTTCGCGCGCACACGGTGCTCTTGGTAGCGCATGAACGTGGTTTTCTGCCAAACTACGCGCTAAGCACGCCCATGCTGCTCGGGGCAGCGCGCGCCCGTGGTTATCTGCCAAAGCCCATGCTAAGAACGCGCAAGCTACGTTTGGCTCCGAGCGCACGTGGATTTCAGCCAAAGGAAGTGCTAAGCGCGCGCATGCTGCTCTTTTGAGTGGGCGCTGCGAAACCATTTGGTAAGTATGCACATGCAGCTTTTGGTAGCGCGCGAACGTTGTTTTCTGCCAAACCACGCGCTGAGCATGCACATGCAGCTCTTGGCAATGCGCGCACGTTGTTTTCTGCCAAAGCAAGTGCCAAGCGCGCGCATGTTGCTTTTGCCTGCGCACGTGGTTTTCAACCAAACCACATGCTAAGCACACGCATACTGCTCTTGGTATCGCGCGCACGTTGCTCAAAACCATGTGCTAAGCACGTGCATGCTGCTCTTGGCTGCGCACGTGGTTTTCTACCAAGCCCGTGTGCTAAGAACGCAAATGCTGCTCTTGGCAGCGCGCGCGTTGTTTGCTGCCAAACCACGTGCCAAGCATGCACATGCTGCTTTTGGCAGCCGCGCCCGCGGTATTCTGCCAAGCCACTCTATAAGTATGCACATGCTGCTGTTCGATGCGCACGTTGATTTCTAGCAAGCCCCAGTGCTAAGCACGCGCGGGCTGCCTTTGGCAGCATGCGCAAGTGAACTTCTGCCAAACCACGTGCTAAGCACGCCCATGCTGCTCTGGGCAGTGCGCGTGCGTGGTTTTCTGCCATACCACTGGGTAAGCACGCACATGCTGCTTTTCGCAGCGTGCGCTCGTGGTTATCTGCCAAACCACGTGCTAAGCATCCACATGAAGCCCTTGGTGGCGCGCGCACGTGATTTTTTGTCAAACCGAGTGATTAGCACCCACATGCTGCTCTGGGCAGCGAGCGCGGGGTTTTCTGCCAAAGTACCTGCTAAACGTGCGCATGCTGCTCTTGGCAGCGCGCGCGCGTGGTTATCTGCCAAACCACTGGGTAAGCATGCACATTCAGCTTTCGTTAGCGCGGACATGTTGTTTTCTGCCAAACCTCGTATTAAGCATCGACATGGAGCTCTTGGTAGAGCGCGCGTGGTTTTCTGTCAAACTGAGCGCTTAGCACGCACTTGCTGCTTTTGTCAGGGCACGCAGGTGATTTTCTGCCGAATCACGTGCTAAGCACGCGCGTGCTGCTCTTTGGAGCGCGTGCGCGGTGTTTTCTGCCTAACCACGTGCTGAACACGCACATGCTGCTCTTGAAAGCGCGCGCACGAGCTTTTCTGCCAAACCACGCTATAAAAACGCACAGGCTGTTCTTGGTAGCCTGTGCCTGGTTGCGCTCGGACATGGCGACAGCGAAATAATACCCCCTTTTTTTCAAATTATCCGCAAGGATCGTCAAACTCGTGGTGGTCACGTAGCGATTGTTTATAGAAAAGATATCGAACTTGTGATGATACGCGAATGTCCCGATAACGAAAGTATTTGGGGTAGATCAATGCTGTGTGGCTCGCCTTGCGTAATTGGCGCTGTTTATAGACCTACTAATGCCCATCTTGCCTTTATAAAATCAATTCACGGCTTTTTGACTGACAATGTATCTGAAAACATGCGTCTCATTATAGCAGGTGATTTTAACCTGCCTGATATTCGTTGGGAGATGCGGCAGATAGGCTCGGCAGACTTCAAACACTGTGATGCTTTATAGGACATGACATTTGGCACAGATCTTACGCAGGTTGTTCATGAAGCAACTAGAATTGGACCAGCCACCGAGTGAGTGCTTTACTTTGTATTTATACATAGCATGATTACTGATTATGCCGTTTCTGTTCACGACGGACTTTCCGACCACAAACTTGTCCTACTGTGCATAAAGCAGTGTTCCCAGTCAAGCTTCACAGAGACGCAATACACGTAAGAAATTTTGCTCCAGCAGCATCAGCATCCTAGATTACCTGGAGATGGCATCGGAGACGTTTGATGAAGCAGCTGAGTCATTGAGTCGTTGTGGCATAAGTTTAAAGGTATTGTCACTTACTGTTTGCATAACTATGTTTCAATGAAGAATAAAAAAAGTGAAAAAGCGAAATCTTTGGGAGAACCGAGAAATCATTCAGTTAAAGGTAGGAGGAAAATTCAAATAAAGATCCTAATGAGATTCGAGATCTTTAGATAATACTAAAGGAAAAGTTATCTACTGCAAAAGAACATTACTATTCCAACACTTTATCATGGTTTATGAAAGATTCGCCACAGCGTTTTTGACATCACTTTGCTCCATTCCGTGAGGATGTGAGGTAGGTTACCAGCAACGAAAGTATAATTATAGACTTTGCGCAAATTGTTGATATATACAACGAATTTTTACATTCCGTGCTCGACCCTCCCCTACCATTGCCTGCAGAAATAAGAGAGAAAATGACTAATGCTCGTTCAGACATGCAAGACATTACCTTAACAGTAGACGGTATGCTTTCTCTTCTTTTAGGTTTAGACACGAAAAGGTCTCCTGGCCCAGATGGTATCCGTGATGAATTCTGGAGACGATATGCTGAGTGGATCGCGAAGAATTTGCTGATAATTTACCGTGCGTCTCTTAAACAGCACAATTTACCAAATAAGTGGTTAAAGGCGCGAGTCGTGATATTTCATAAAACTGGGGACAAACATAGAGTTCAAAAATACAGACCCACTTCAATTACACGTGCTTGCTGCAAGATGTTCGAGCATATCCTATGAAAAAGCTTGTTTAACTATATGGAAAGCTCGAACATATTTATTTCTAACCAGCACGTGTCTAGGAGCCGATGATCCTATATCACTCAGCTTGCAGAAACAGTACACGATTTTGCTCAGGTAATTAATGAAACAGGTTAGGTGGACGGAATCTGCCTAGATTTATCAAAAGCCTTCGACCACGTTTCACACTCGGATTTGATTGGTAAACTGCTTGATATCGGAGCTAATTTATATATAGTTAAGTGGATGCTTTCATACCTGACTAACAGATCGCAGTACGTGGAAGTGAAAGGAAACAAATCAAAAATTCTAAAAGTAACATCAGGTGTCCCTCAAGGGTCTGTGTTAGGACCTGTATTGTCTCTATGTTATATGAATGACATGACAAATTGCCTGAATGATAAGATAATGGTTCATTTATTTGCAGATGATTGCTTAATATACTCTAAAATCCCGTGTCATGAGGACCAATTAAAATTAGGTTCAGCAATAGAATCAATCACCGATTGGTGCTGGCGATGGAAAATGAAAATAAATTGCGAAAAAACTGCTTAGGCGCGAATAAATAGAAAACGATACATGTGTTACATTACAATTACAAGTTAGACGGTAAACAAATAAAACAAGTGAGCCACTTGTTTTTAGGCATTACGTATTTACTATTTAGTATCTAGGCATTACGATATCAGATGACTTATCTTAGAAATAACACATCACTAATTTATATAATGCCACAGAGGTTAAACTTTGGTCACTAAGACTTAGGCTCAAACTCCGCGATAGAATATGCTAGCATAATATCGGATCCGTATAAGAAGAATGAAGTAAATAAAATTGATAGAATACAGAGGCGTGCAGCAAGGTGTATTATGTCAAAATATAGGTACACGGATTCGGTGACTGACATGCTCACTCAACTAAACTTGCCCGAACTTTTATTGCGGCGAAAAGTGGCTAGACTAAAATTTACTTATTTAATGAAACAACCACTTCAAATTCGGCACTCGAAGGTACATACAAAAGAGAACGTCAGGGATATGACGGTCCGTTATGTCTAGCCACGAGGGCAAATATATGCCCATACCAACAAAAGTTGACCAATTTAGATACTCCCTCTTTCCAAAAACGATTGAAGATTGGAATGCGCTACCGCATAGCATAACGGAAATTGATTCTCTTGAACAGTTTGAAAATCTGTACTGGCATATTATTCTTCTATATAACCATCCTCTCAAATTATTAGCTTTTTTCTGCAATGATAAGCATCATGTCAAATAGTCATAGAGTTTATTCAGACAACGTATGGTACAGTTGCCTAGGGCGAAGACCAAGAGGCAAGTGGATGCCTAAAAAGGAGTATAAAAAAGACAATCAGCGCATAAAAATAAACACTAAACGAGATGGAAATACATAGTGGTTGGTTAACATTGAAACGGGAGTTATTTCATATTGAACATTTATGTACAATAGGAAAAATTCTGAAAGAAAAAGAGAAAAAAAAACAGAGAGTGGTCATGTCTGCAGTGACAATAGATACATAGTGATGTTATTTTTAACAGCTTTGAATGATTTACTTTCCTGGATAATGTTTATAGCAGGTGGTAATAGAAGTCGGTGGTAACTCCGTTATACAGGATACCAGTAAGCTATTGCAGGAGACGAAAGATTTGATCAAGAAACGCCAATGTATGGAAGCCTCTAACCCTACAGCTAGCATAGAAGTGGCAAAATTTTCGAAGTTAATCAACAAGCCTAAGACAGCTCACAGAAGGAAGTTTAATATGGATGGAATTGAGCATGCTCTTAGGAACGGAGGAAGCCTAAAAGCAGTCCAGAAGAAACTAGGAATTGGCAAGAATCAGATGTATGCGTTAAGAGACAAAGCCGGCAATATCATTACTAATATGGATGAGATAGTTCAAGTGGCTGAGATGTTCTATAGAGATTTATACCGTACAAGTGGCACCCACGAAGATAATGGAAGAGAGAATAGTCTAGAGGAATTTGAAATCCAACAAGAAATGCCGGAAGAAGTAAAGAAAGCCTCGGGAGCTATGCAAAGGGGGAAGGATCAGCTGGGGAGGATCAGATAACAACAGAACGATGGTGTGCAGATTGTTCTAGAAAAACCGGCCACCCTGTATACGCAATGCCTCATGACCTCGAGAGTACCGGAATCTTGGAAGAACGGTAACATAATCATAATCCATAAGAAAGGGGATGCCAAAGACTTGAAAAATTGCCGGGCGAAGGCCTCTCCCATACTTCTCCAACTACCGTGGTCATGTACAAATTATGGCCATGTCATCCCTGCAAACTTCTTAATCTCATCCGACCACATAACTTTCTGCCGCCCCCTGCTACGCTTGCCTTCGCTTGGAATCCAGTCCGTAACCCTTAAAGACCATCGGTTACATTCCCTCCTCATTACAAGCCCTGCCCATGCCCCAATTTCTTTTCTTGATTTCAACTAAGATGTCATTAACTCGCGTTTGTTTCCTCACCCAATCTGCTCTTTCCTTATCCCTTAACGTTACACCCATCATTCTGATTTCCATAGCTCATTGCGTCGTCCTCAATTTAAGTAGAACCCTTTTCGTAGGTCTCCAGGTTTCTGCCCCGAAGGTGAGTGCTGCTAAGACACACCTATTATATACTTTTCTCTTGAGGGATAATGGCAACCTGCTGTTCATGATCTGAGCATGCCTGCCAAACGCACCCCAGTCCATTCTTATTCTGATTATTTCCGTCTCATGATGCGGATCCGTCACTTCCTGCCCTAAGTAGATGTCTTCCCTTACCACTTCCAGTGCTTCGTTACCAATTGTACATTGCTGTTCTCTTCCGAGACTGTTAAATTACTTTAGTTTTCAGCAGAATAATTTTAGACCACTCTTCGGCTTTGTCACACCAGGTCATTGAGCATGCATTGCAGTTGGTCCCCTGAGTTACTAAGCAAGGCAATATCACCAGGGAATTGCAAGTTACTAAGGTATTCTCCATTAAATCTTATCCCCAATTCTTCAGAATCCAAGTTTCTGAATACCTCCTGTAAACCCGCTGTGAATAGCATTGGAGAGATCGTATCTCCCTGCCTGACGCCTTTCTTCATTCGGATTTTGTTGCTTTCTTTATGCAGAACTGCGGTGGCTGTGGAGCCGCTATGGATTTATTTCAGTGTCTTTACATACGGCTCTTCTACACCCAGATTCTGCAATGTCTCCATGACTGCTCAGGTTTCGACTCAATCAAACGCTTTCTCGTAATCAATGAAAGCTATATATAAGGGTTGGTTATATTCCGCACATTTCGCTATCACCTGATTGATAGTGTGAATATGGTCTATTGTTCAGTAGCCTTTACAGAATCCAGCCTGGTCCTTTGGTTGACGGATGTCTAAGGTGTTCCTGATTGTATTTGCAATTACCTTTGTAAATACTTTTTTAGGCAACCGACAGTAAGCTGATCGGTCTATAATTTTTCAAGTCTTTCGCGTCTGCTTTCTTATGAATTACGATTATGCTAGCGTTTTTCCAAGACTCCGGTACGCTCCAAGTCATGAGGCGTTGCGTATACAGGGTGGCCAGTTTTCTAGAACAATCTGCCCACCATCCTTCAACAAATCTGCTGTTACCTGATCTCCCCAGCTGCCTTCCCCCTTTGCATAGCTCCCAAAGCTTTCGTTACTTCTTCCAACGTTACTTGTGGGACTTCAAATTCCTCTAGACTATTCTCTCTTCCATTATCGTCGTGGGTGCCACTGGTACTGTACAAGTCTCTATACAACTCCTCAGCCACTTGAACGATCTCATCCATGTTAGTAATGATATTGCCGGCTTTGTCTCTTAACGCAGACATCTGATTCTTGCCTCTTCCTAGTATCTTCTTCACTGCTTTTAGGCTTCCTCCGTTCCTGAGAGCTTGTTCAATTCTGTCCAGATGATACTTCCTTATGTCAGCTGTCTTATGCTTGTTGATTAACTTGGAAAGTTCTGCAAGTTCTATTCTAGCTGTAGGGTTAGAGGCTTTCATACATTGGCTTTTCTTGATCAGATCTTTCGTCTTCTGCGATAGCTTACTGGTTTCCTGTCTATCGGAGTTTCCACCGACTTCTATTGCAGACTCCTTAATGATGCTCATAAGATTGTCGTTCATTGCTTCAACACTAAGGTCCTCTTCCTGTGTTAAAGAAGAATACCTCTTCTGTGGCTTGATCCGGAATTCCTCTATTTTCCCTCTTACCGGTAACTCAATGATCGGCTTCTTATGTACCAGTTTCTTCCGTTCCCTCCTCAAGTCTAGACTAATTCGAGTTCTTACCATCCTATGGTCCCTGCAGCGCACCTTGCCGAGCACGTTCACATCTTCTATGATGCCAGGGTTAGCGCAGAGTTTAAGGTCTATTTCATTTCCTTTCTCGTCTTTCGGGCTCCTCCACGTCCACTTTCGGCTATCCCGCTTGCGGAAGAAGGTATTCATTATCCGCATCTTATTCTGTTCTGCAAAGTCTACTAGTAACTGTCCCCTGCTTTTCCTAGTGCCTATGCCTTATCCCCCCACTGCTTTGTCTCCAGCCTGCTTCATGCCTACCATGGCATTGCCTACCAAGTCGCCCATCACTACAGTGTATTTTGTTTTGACCTTACCCATGGCCGATTCCACATCTACAGAGAAGCTTTCGACTTCCTGGTCATCATAACTGGATGTAGGGGCGTACACCTGTAGGAACTTCAATTTGTACCTCTTATTAAGGTTCACAACAAGACCTGCCACCCTCTCGTTATAGCTTTAGAATTCCAGTACGTTACCAGCTATATTCTTATTAATCAGGAATCCGACTCCTAATTCTCGCCTCTCCGCGAAGCCCCGGTAGCACAGGACGTGCCCGTTATTTAGCACTCTATGCTTCATTTGTCCTCCTAATATCACTGAGCCCTATTATATCCCATTTAGTGCCCTCTAATTCCTCCCATAGCACTGGTAGACTCGCCTCACTAGATAACGTTCTAGCGTTAAACATTGCCAGGTTCAGATTCCAATGGCGGCTGGTCCGGATCCATCGATTCTTATCACCCTCTGCTGCGTCGCAGGTCAGACCGCCGCCGTGGTCGGTTGCTTCGCAGCTGCTGGGGCCTGAGGGCTGGGGTTTGATTGTTGTGTTCATATGGGATGTTGCGGCCAAGTACTGGAGCAGGGTGGCCAAACCTGCTCTGGTGAGGGAGTGCGTTACCGCTTCTGGTCACCGGGATCAGGTCGCACTCCAAGCCTGTTTGTGCAATTTTATCAACACGCGTTTTTTTTATTCCGGTGGAAAATTACGCTGCACCTGGATTCGAACCACGGTCCTCTTGCACGCGAGGCGGATGCTATACCTCTACGCCACCGCTGCATCCTTCTGCTAGCCCCCCCCTTTCAGGGGTGTGGGCTAGCAGTATCAATAAATAAATAAATACATAAATAAATAAATAGTGGGGCAGGTAAGAGGTGGGGGGATTGCCTTGATGAAATCGCATACTCCAATGACGTGTTGGAGCGCATTCGAGCGTTGGGCAAGTTCGTTGCCCTCCAGCCCAGAATGGACCGGTGTCCATATCATCTGAACTTTCCTTTCTGGTACGTCGCGTTTAATCTTGAGAATATCTAGTGCTGCAAGGGACACCCACCGCTATCTGTAGTTGTTATACTGGTGGTGAATGTGCAGGCACATTGCAAGAGACTTTTCAAGCATTGCGGAACCATTAACCCATCTCACGAAATCTCACGTCGAGCTTAAATGGCAAACAAGGCAGAACGAGGCCTTTGAAGTGCTGAAATCAGAGCTACTGGTGGTGAATGTAGCTGTTATTTCAGCCTCTCAAATGTCTCGTTATGCCATGTTTGCCATTTAAGCTCGACGTGAGATTTTGTGAGATGGGTGAATGGTTCCGCAATGCTTGAAAGGTCTCTTACAAAGTATTTGTTTTAGGCACACAAGTCAGGAAATCTGCAAACTGCCTTCTTGTTGATGGGTCGTGAGAACTTAGCAATGGCAGCTGTCTTCGGTGGGTCACAATGGACTCCGGACATCCTGGTGAAGTGGCCCAGGAATAGAAGTTCTTCGTAAGCGAAACGGCACTTTTCCAGCTTCAGGGTGAGCTCAGATGACTTGGTAACTTTTCATACTGTCTCAATTCACATCAGGTGATCGTCAAAATTCCTAGCAAAGACTACAACGTCATCAAAGTAGACGAAACGAATCTGCCACTTCAGTCCCGCAAAGACTGTGTCCATCACGTGCTGGAACGTGCAGGTGCATTGGAAAGTCCGAATAGCATGACTTTGAACTCAAAGAGGCCGTCTAGCATAATAATCACGGTCTTGATTCGTTTTGTCGACTTCAGTTTGCCGAGAACCAGTCTAGAGATCCTTTAACGAAAATTACTTAGCGGTGCAGAGCCTTTATAATATGTCGTCTATCCGTTGGAGGAGGTATACGTCCTTTTTCATGACTTTAAGTGGCGATAATCAACGCAGAAACGCAGGGCGTCATCCTTCTTCATTAGGACCACAGGAGCCGTCCACAGGCTGGATGACGTCTTAGAACGACAGAAAGCTGAGCTAGTTGGTAAGGATTCGTTATGCAAATAGAAGTGAGGCGTGCAGACAGGACAGAATGGTAGACAAGTGGACAACACGGATGCCGACTATCAACTGAAGGGAGCACGGATGCGAAGAAAAGAAAGAAGACACAAAACTCATCTGGGCATGCTCAGGAATGGTAACACCACGTGTCAATCGGGTACACGTGCCGGTCTACGTGAGAGATAACTGTTAAGGCACTTAATGTCTTCCTATTGTAAAGTAATCGAAGGCTGACTCACGCACGCGCTTCCACCATTATAGATATGCCATGCCTCTACCATAAGACGCGTATCTTCATTCTTATGCCTGTACAATATCGCGCATTCATCTAACTCTGGCGTGCAGTTTTAATCTCGTGGTGACACGTGGTGTTACCATTCCTGAGCATGCGCAGATGAGTTTTGTGTCTTCTTTCTTTTCTTCGCCTCCGTGCTCCCTTCAGTTGATAGTCGGCGTTCGTGTTGTCCACTTCTCTACTCTTGTGTCCTGTCTGCACGCCTCACTTCTATATGCATAATGGATGATGTCGTCGCACGGCATTTTGTTTACTTGTTGCCTTATAGCTTCTCGTTCTCGCAGCGAAACTCGGTAAGAGTTCTGGTGGAGTGGTCGAGTGGATTCTGAGTTTATCTTCCAATGCTTTGCGACTGGTGTTTTTTGTATCCTCGATGATGTAAGACTTTTGAGCTGTAGCTGCTTGCTCATGGGGAGACTTGGATTTATGTCGTGATGATGATGATATGTGCTGTTTAATGGCGCAAGGGTCAGATATGGCGAATGCGCGCCATGCCAAATGGTAATTTTAGCAATGTGTTGTGAGTGGCGTGGACAACGAATTTATCATGGTAGATATCACATGGTTGTAAAAGGCCTAAAACTGTGGCTGTAAATGGCGTAAAATCTATAGGCACTCAAAGGATGACACTGATTATTTAGGGACATTGACGATTGCGATTGGGTTTCGTTGAAAACATGATGGAACAAAAGAAAATATAACAATGACACTAGAGCTTCAAGAGAGCCCTTGAATAGCAGGGCGGTTAGTGGTGTGCCAAAAATTACCTCTCCAAATGATTTTCATTATCTGTTTCCGCTAAAAACTTTAGGCTAATTTCCGGTTAAAAAGCGGTTCATCGCTAAGAAAAACATGCAGGGTGAAGAGGCACATTTTCCCGATATACACAAGGCAAATACATTTTCCTCTCTGTTTCTATTGCAGCGGACTGAATAAGAAAATGAAGTACTGTCAGACTATTGCCGCGCTTACTACAAGCCGTAGGATCACCCCCAGTCAAGAGATAAGAGTGAGTACGTGAGTGAGTGAGTGAGATAAGAGGCAAAGAAGTACTTTTTGTACGGTCGGATTTATTTCGCAGACTGATTTCGGAACTATGGTCATCTATGTAGATGCAGCAGAATCAGAGAGGAGAAACTCATTGCTGGTTTCTACAATTTCCAGAAGGTATGCGATCGTCGAGCCCTTGTTTACATGCTTGAATTCTTGGCTTAAATTGGTCAGCATCACATTCGCTTTTCCTCCATGCAGTCGAGCGATTCCTTTGCGACGCAAACTTCATGGTCGAGCAGTAGACGTTTGTCGCCCTCTATGACTCCTACGTCTGCAGGCGTTTAATTCCCGACGAAAATCACGATGCTAGAGCGAGGCAAAATGCTGACTTGATCTTCAGGCACACTCATGACATGGTGACTTTGAGAGCTCTCAGGTGGTAGGTCTCGATCTTGGGGTAGCGTTATCGCCTTCGACTTCAAGTCAATGATTGTGCTGCGTTGATTCGGGAAGTCCATGCCGAGAATTGTGTCTCCTGAAAGCTGTAAGAGGATAACGAAGGTGGCAGAGTAGGTTCGGTCATGAATGCTAATTCTTGCCGTGCAGATTCCAGTCGGTTTTGTCAGGTATCCTCTAGCTGTCCGGATTTGAAGGCCTTAGCCATGCAGACCTATCTTTTTTCAACTGGACGATGAAGGGTCCACTCATGATGGAGTAGTCGGCTCCTACGTACCTGCCAACTCTGCCGATATAATGGGCGTGGTCTCAAATCTCCTGAAAAGTGGCTGCCGCAGCACAGCGTTTGGAGTTTTTTTACGCCCTATCGCAATAATCCTATCACGCCCTATAATATAAGCATGTGGGGAAGCAGCGTGAAGGCACTTTGTCACCGGCATCCACTGTGAATATAGGTAGCGGTAACCGGCACCACGACGGGCTCAAGCAACCGATAGGCACTTCTATATTGGATTTTCCGGATTGGCTCATGTCAGGCTGGCTTACGCGTATTTATCAATCCAGTCGTTAAATGATCGTGTGTGCGCTAGGCTTCAGCTGGCTTTGTCAGGTCGTCGAATGAAGTTTGGAATGCCGAACTACTATGTGTTTTGCCGTGTTGGAACGATCTACAGCACTTTCAAAAGCCAAGAAGACGTACAGTAGAACCACGTTATGTTCCCATTACGTACGCTTTCCCGGCTGCAATGTTGACCCAATAGAGCTACGCTCATTTTTTACCGGTTCATACGTGAGGAACAGCAACCACACCTCCATCGATGGCTGTTTTTAGTTTTCCGGATATGTGCTTACGGACGGGATATGGGCTTACAGAGCTTAAGCGCAGGGCACTTGAGCTGCATTGTATTGCTTGGTACACATTTAAGGCGTCTTCTCAATTGTTGTGGCCTCCAAAATAAATTCTTTGTCAGTCTTGGGCGTATCAATCCGGCGAATAGTTGTTCTTTTACACTCCCGCATCAAGAACCAAACTTTCTTTTCTTCAGACAGGTCGGGGTCGGCAATCTCCTGCGTGAAGATCGCGTTGTTCTCATTCGGTAGTTGCACTCTGGTTTCTAAAGGAATTTCGACTCTTTCATTGCACATGACACTCGTGAAGGTCTTAACGAAGGTCTCACTAAATAGGTCCCACGTTTAATGCAGGTTTGAGCAGCATTATCCAATAAAAAATAGACATGGCGCCGCTTGTCAATGCCGCTCCAGTAGAATGTCGTGGTGCTCTTGTATGACTCCAGCCATGTTTGAGAGTCTTCAAGTGATGATCCACGGAAAGTCGGTGGCTGTCAAGGTTGTTGCAACAAGAAGGGGGATGCTGTGGCTGGCTTTGGGGTCGTTGACTTCCCCTTCAGGCCTGTGATCTTCTCAGAAGGAAGTCCGTACTCCAGTAGCAGTCCTATGCCTACGGCTTTCTCGTTGATCCTTGGCGACCTTGGTGTTGTCCTCGGGTTTCAGGCTTGGATCGTGTCTTTGTGGGAACGTTCGGTGCGTAAACGCCCTGGCACCTCCACCAGATGTCATGACTGTTAAGAACACAGTAGCAAAACTGTGAATGACGAAACGAATTTTTTGGGGTGAACTTGTGCCCACAAAACAGGCGACACTTGAAGCACAACGATAGCAGCGAACACAGTCGGCGATCGTCGAAATCTGATCAACCGGTCGAGTGCATCGGCTTTTATACATCACTTGTTGAAGATCAAAGTGTAAGCGCTGGTGCCCACGTGGTTTTCAGAAACAACTACTGGATTCGTGTCGCGCATGCACCCTGATAATACAAACTTCGCCGGGGATGTACACAACAGATAGAATGAACGATGACATTTGCGTCAGTTCGAAGTCTTGCGCTGAGTGATAACATTAAGTTGTTATCGGGTGAACTGCAGTCCCCGATAAAAGGATAAATAAGTACATATGTTTAAGTATATATATATATATATATATATATATATATATATATATATATATATATATATATATATATGTATATATACCTATATATATCAGCGCTTGTCTCTCGTCTTTTATGTCAAGTACATATGTCATTATTAAACTCCATAAATATTTTAAAAGGTGGCGACATTCTTTTTACCTTGTCACCCAAGCCAACGAGTGAGAACAGTCAAGGAAGGTTTATGCGTGCCTCAGTGTTGGTAGAGCGGAGTCACGTACTTATGCTAGCGCAGTTCTTGCAGAAAAGAGTGCAAGTATCGCACATGACATACACGATCGCCCCTTTTTTCTTGGTTTTTCTTTGTGACTCACATTGGCATCATGACAGTTCCTCTTGATCATGCTGCGCAGCCCCACGATTGCGAATCCCGATATCGCGTTGATTACATTGCTTCACAGTGCGATCGTCACGATGAAAAAAGTGCAAAGTGAAAGGGCAACTGGCGGGGGAAGGCGAGTCAGACACCGTGGTGAGGGGACTTGGAAAGGAATAGGCCAGGAGAGGAGTACTGTCGCTCCCTTTAGCTTAGTTCAAGGGCTTGCACCCAATGACTCAATGTGAACTCCAGATGTCTAGGTGCTCCTAGTTAGCAGAGTGAGCGGCAAAGTGAAGTCAGTCAATGCAGAATCTTGGTTTGAGCTGGTTGCTGCTGTCACGTTACCTAGAAATATCTTTGAATGACCTGCCGTGGTGTTCACTAATCCTAGCATTTTCACAACTTCTGTTGCAAAACACCTCCAGTCAGTTGACCAACACTTACAACAATAGTATGAGAAGTTCCCTTAGGCTCCGTGCAACACTTTAATGCTGCAGTATGCAAGGCTTCCTCACTTTTACCTCGCCTAATTATAACAATGCTCTAAATTAAAACCTGCATATTAAAGACTATTTCAATAATAATATAGTATATATGCTGCAGACTGCCCGAACATCACAATTTGTCTGCTCGAATCTGCTCCAGAATGAAATTTCATCAGCTCTGAAAACTGCTGCAAAATTACTGCAAAATGGATTTTATACTGTTAGGCGGATTTCAACACAGTGCTTAAATGGTTTCGCACACACGCTTCCCATCACGAGGGATTCGATAGCATATTTGAGCCAACCTGTGAGCTGAAAATACAACAGAGGTCTCGCACCCTTTAGCTACCTTCTCGAGGTTGTGGCTCACGCTGTGCACATAAAGCACTGGTTTATTTAGCATAAAGCACGGGTTTGTTTATTTTCCTTGGAATGTGTGCGAACACGCACAGCACTGGTTTAGCTGCTGCAATAGGCACTGCAATCCTTGAGCATTGCTCATGAAGAGCCATCACCTAGTTGGACATACCGAATGGCTAAATCAATGAAATAAAGTAAATCCAAGGATTTGGAAAATAAGCATTCTATTAACATATTGATATGCTTTCAATATGCTTGTGAGCCGTCATAAGACTGAGAAGCCTCGTTAATTACAGGTTTTAACACCAAATTTGATACGGTAGTATTTGAGGATGACACCACAGACAAATCAATTTATGCGGTTTTAAGAACTACTTCCATTGTTGAGGGATTTGTCAATTGCCGTTTTTCACTTCTATACAAACTGGAACATAAAGGGTGCCCGAAGAAGTGCGCATGTGATGCTTCCTGCTTCTTTTATGGTGAGAGGGATGACCACCGGTGCGTGCCTCTTATCACTTTATTTTGCGAAGATTATTCCACAACGACCAACCATTGAAGCTCTCCAACCGTCACCTCTAATAAAAATGTTTGAAAACGGATTGGGCTCCTCAGCAGGTCATCACAGCAAGCTGCTTCGTGTCTTGAGAGCATTGAGAGTATCATCAGTTGTGCTTGCAATGCTGTTTGTGTACAGAGTATGGCTATTGGAGTGAAAAAAGGTGAACTTTCATCAACGTATATCTCAACAATGGATGGCCTGTTTAAAACCATGAAAATTGCTTTTGCCTCCGGCGGCATCCTTTCATACTACCTTGCAACTTTTGCATTAAAACTAGCAATTAAGAAGTTGACCAATTTATGAACAGACTGCGGTGGCTCTTACAGTCGACAGTAAAGGAACGAACAGCGAAGAAAGCGTCACCCGATAACGTACATCCTAGTTTTTAAAAAAGTACATTGCCATTAAAATTTATCACAAGGTACATAGGTACATATGTAATATCTACAACATTACAGCGACCAGTGGCCCCAGTGGTATGTAATTTTTAACTGCACTATCTGAGGCATCAGCCCACGAAAACGCAGAAATGTTTGTTAAATACACACCATTAGATACAGCAAAAACTGCCTTGAGTTGAAGAAGAATGCTTCGCATGAAACAGTCTGGCTCATTGTTGAAGTAGGAAGCTCCACTACGTAACTTGTCTTGTTTTATATCTACTCTGAGAATTGCGAATAAATTTATTGCATCTTTTTACAACTCTACATTTGCTTGCGCAGAGTTGAGAAATTGAAGTATTTGAAGACTATCTGAAATGTATTAGCATTTGTGAATAGATTATTTGATTCAATGACTGAATTGAATGGGACTATATTTGATTCATAATTTTGAAACCCTCAAATATTCGCACACCCCTATTTAAAACATTTTCTACAATCTAGTCTCAGTGATTTAAACTAGTAGGAGCCCGAAAATTTGTTCAACTTAAAAGAAGTTCGAATTAAAAGGACTTGTTTTAGAAATAATCGAGCTCCATAGCATGATGCACGAATGGTGCGAGTGGTGAAATATCGCGATGCGCAAGCGCACAGTGAGCGAGAGCCACGGAACTACCCACGCCGGCCAACGCTCGCTTTCCGATAACGGCAGAAAACGAAACTTCAGCCGGGCTGCCGGGGCGAAGAGGCATGCGTGCGCGGGGACCGGCAAAGATGAGGGAGGGAGGGGGAAGTGAGCATTGTTGGGATTGAAGGCCGGAGGGAAAATGATTTGCTTTCCTGCCAGCTTGCTGGATGGGGCTAATTACCTCTGCCACCTACTGCCACCGAAGCGGTGGAGTGGCCAAGACCAGAACTGGGCCTTTACTGCTGCTCCCCTCTGCGTGGTCGCATGTTTGTTCATTCGTCTGCTTACAGATTAGCGCAGTGTTCACCTTCTTAATCCAGTGTTTTTAAGGCGAGTCATGTCTTATCAAGATGACGAAGTCGTTGCCGCTGGTCATAATCGTGTTGATGTGCTCCCTTCTATTTCTGTTTCGCCACATTCAAAAGATAAGGGGAATGAGGGTGCCGCCATTAACGAGACCAACCAAGCCACACAAATCAAGCGCGAGCGAGCGCTGACGCGAGCAGACGACAGTGCGAAACACGCAGTCCGACTGAACCAGATGCCAGTACGAATAGAACAGTCGGGCAGGTCCGACTTAACCAGACGTGAGTAGGAATATAGCGGTTGGGCAGGTCCGGATGATACCGGTTTTCCACGCTTACATCACTGTAGGAGCCACCATTATTGGTCTCCTCCGCTCGCGGCTCGCTTGCCTCCACGGTGAGCCATGAAAAATTGGCCCAGGACTGAACCTTCCGGCGGTGCGTGTTATGCCACGACGCAGTAATGGCGACTTCGTCACTTGAGAGAGGTTAAAATTTCCACCACACTTTTTCCTTCTTCTTCTTCGTACGCGGCGCTGAGGTGTTTCTCCTTAAGCCTTTCCTCTATGACGGGATAAGAGCAGTGCTGGTCGGAAACGCCGCCGCGTGATTTGGTGCGCCGCTGAGAGCATCCTTGGAGCTCAGTGTGGTCAAATTAACCGCGGCAAGTGCTTGCTCGTTCAAATTGCCGGCCGTTTTTGCGCATCGGAATACAAACAACTTTGACGGGACGATGCCGTCAGTTCAAATAAACCAGAAGTTCGACTTTTAGGCGCGCTGGAATTAACGAGATTTTCTAGATACAGCAGCAGCAGCAAACGACTTTATTGGGGTCCTGAGGAGCTAAGCGGGGGCCTGCAGGTCCCTACCTAGCCGTTGGCTAGCCCCATGTCGGAACAGAGAGGCCATGCCTCTCCGCTCGTTCACGGGCCCTCTGGACAGCCAGGAGCTGGACGTCCTGCCTCGGGTCTGTGATGGCCTTCGTCCAGTCTTCTTCTGTATTAAAATCCTGTAACACAGGGCACTGCCAGAGCATGTGATTCAATGAGCTAAATTCAGTGCCACAATCTGGGCAGAGTGGATCGATGTCCGGGTGGAGGATGTTCAAAAAGCCCCTAGAGGGGTAGGACCCTGTCTGGAGCATGCGAAGCGTGCTAGCTTGTTGCCTGTTGAGTTTATGATGGGGGAAAGGAAAACTCTGCCTATTCCCTCTGTAATGAGAGGTGATTTCATGAAAAGTAACCAGTGGATCACTGTGGACCAGCTCTCCCGAACTCTCCCGAGACACCATCCCGTCGCGGCATACAAAACCTCGCGCACGGTCGTGGGCTATCTCATTGGGGTTCAGGTGACCCGGTAATACGTCTGGTCCCATGTGAGCTGGGAGGCAGACTATGTGGTGAACAATGTCAGAGGGGTGTTTGCCGTTTAGAATCCTGGCTGCTTCTTTGGCTATCAATCCCGATGCGAACGCTCTAACAGCTGCTCGGGAGTCCGTGTACACCGTAGTGCGTTTTGAGTCCAGTAATCCGAGAGCTATAGCAGCCTGTTCTGCAACATCGACCGAGGAGGTTCTCAGCGAGGCGGCCGAGAGGAGTTCTCCCCTGTCATCGACTACGGCTACGGAGAACCTGTTGGCACTGGCGTGTCGCGCCGCGTCAACAAAGGTCTCCGTTCCGGATATGTTCTTTAGGAAAGTTCTAGCCCTCGCTAACCTTCGACCTTTATTGTGTTGGGGGTGGACATTTCTTGGAAAAGGGTCTACAATAAAGGAGTTCCTTGTCTGAATATCAAGTTGCGTGATATTTCCCTGGTTGAAGCTAGGACGGAGGCCTGCCGCATCCAGAAGTTTTCTGCCTGCTTTGGAGTTTGATAATCTAATAATTTGTGCTGATCTTTGTGCTTCTATTAATTCCGAAGTTGTGTTGTGTACTCCCAATGTCATGAGTTTCTCTGTGCTAGCCGTGATTGGCACGCCGATCACCCTTTTGATACTTTTGCGCATAAGCGTGTCTAATTTATCCATTTCTGTTTTCGTCCAATTGAGGGCCGCGACTATGTAAATGACATGGCTGATGAGGAAAGCATGGTGAGCCCTAAGGAGTATATCCTCGCCTATGCCACCTTTCTTGTTGGACACTCTCATAATTAATCTAATAATGTTTTCAGTTTTCGTGGTGAGTTGGGCTATAGTCTTAGCGTTGCATCCCTTTGAGTTTATTGTAAGCCCTAGTATTTTGATAGAGTCGACTCTCGGGATGGTGTGCCCATCTCTGGTACGAACGCTAATGCGCACCTGATCGAGTGGGGTGAGTCCCCTAGCACCTCGTCTAGCCTGTCCGTACAGCAGGAGTTCCGACTTTCCAGGCGAGAGTGCCAGTCCCGTACCTTTCAAGAAAGACTCTGTAACATCCAGAGCCTCCTGTAGAGCTTGTTCGACCGTAGCCTCCGATCCTCCAGGACACCAGATTGTAATATCGTCAGCATATAATGCATGACATACGTAAGGAATTGCTGCAAGGCTTTCCGACAACTTGCGCATTGCTATATTAAACAGAAGGGGTGAGATAACGGCCCCTTGGGGAGTACCCCTGTTTCCGAGTGTGAAATATTCCGAGACTGATTGCCTCAACTTTATCGCCGCCGTCCTGCTCTCGAGGAAGGATGCAACGAAGGAGAAGAATTTAGCTCCTAAGTTCAAGGCCGATATCTCGTGAAGGATATAGTCATGTGCAATTGTATCGAATGCCTTGGATAGATCCAGTGCGAGGACCCCTTTTACATCTTTGCTTTGAGAGTCGATTATCTGTGTTTTGAGCAGGAGCATGACATCCTGCGTTGAAAGCAAGGGCCTGAAACCAACCATATTGTACGGGAATAGTTCGTTGCGCTCAATATCTCTCGATATCCTGTTATGCACTGCATGTTCCGCTACTTTGCTAATGCAAGAAGTAAGGGAGATAGGACGGAGGTTCTCCAAGCTGGGTGATTTACCTGGCTTGGGGATTAAGACCACTGTGGCCTTCTTCCAACTCTCTGGTACAGCGCCCTCCTCCCATACCTCATTTATCTCCTTCACTAAAGCTTGAATTGCTTTGTCGTCCAAATTTCTTAAGAGCCGGTTTGTAACACCGTTGGGGCCTGGGGCAGACCTTCCGTTTAAATTGTGCAGCACTTCCCTGATCTCAGCTTCCGAGAAGGGGACGTCCAGCTCTGCGGCAGGCGCGCCCTCATACTGAGGGAGGGGAGAACCTGGGCTTTGGCCAATTGGAAGGTATTTGTTCGCTAGTTTCCGAAATATGGAGGCCTCTGAGATGCCTTCCATTTTTTCCTTAATAATTAATCGGTCTATGACTAGTCTCTGATTACATTTCGATTGCCCATCGTCTAAGAGATGTTTAAAGAGGGTCCATTTGCCTCCTTTGCGCATTTTCCCATCCGCTGCCGAGCAGGCGTCTCTCCATTACTGTTTATTAAGTTCAGAGCAATGCTCCTCAATGAGTTTATTGAGCTCCGCGATCTTTTTCCGTAGCCTGCGATTGAGTCTTTGTGTCTTCCATCTCTCGAGGAGAGAGCGCTTGGCTTCCAGGAGATGCGCTAACCTTGCGTCCATCCCCGGGGCATCAAAATCCGTAACTATTTCCTTGTGGCCTTCTCGACATCCATTTGTATCTGTACAAGCAGTTCACTGAACGTGTCGTATACTGCCTCATCTTCACCTCTTATTTTCCTAAAGAGGTCCCAGTCTGTGTATTTATAGGTTTTGGGAGGAGCTGCTATTATTTCCATCCTGAGTTCTGTTATGTAGTGGTCGCTCCCCAAGTTCTCCTGTAAGTTGGACCACGTGGCCACAGCATTTCTAGTGAAGCTGAGATCAGGGGTCGTGTCTCTGGCGACCGAGTTTCCCAGCCTCGTGGGGAAACGTTGGTCCGAGACCAGCGTCAGGTTGAGGTGTGTACTCGCTGCAACTAGGTTGGCTCCTTTCTTTGTTCGTGTTACATAACCCCAGGCCGGGTGGGGAGCGTTGAAATCTCCTGCGACTATTAAGGGCTGCGATTTCGCAGCGGTTGCGACTTTATTTAGTAGTGACCGGAGATTATGCCTATGAGCGGAAGGAGAGCTGTACAAGTTGAGAATGAAAATGTTTCGTCGAATTTTTCCGTGGGGGATGATTTCAATTACCTGTGCCTCGAGACCGGATTTCTTATCCGAGTCACAAATTTTGACTTCGTGCTCCTGAAAAGAGGTGTCTTTCCTGACGAATGTGGCGATACCTCTGCCATTTTCTCTTTTTTGGCTAACCGAACGGTAGCCCGATAAATTTACCTTCTCACTAAGTGTTTCTTGCAAGAGCAGGACGTGCGGCATTATCGCTTGTGCTTTGATGAGCTGCAATAGAGCAGCCTTGCGCCTTAAGAAGCTGGCGCAATTCCACTGCCAGATAATTAGGTTTCCGGTTTGTCCCGCCATTTTGATTTCTATTACTAGCAGAGCCTGCAGGGGACTCGTGTTATCGGGATCCTGCTGTACTTTCTTAGCTTTTGCAGTGGTGCCAGTGGAGATGCTTTTGATTTTGCTAGCGTCTATTATTTTCATTTTAGATTCGAGGATGCCAACTCTACGTGTTAGGTGAGAGATGTTACTGACCATATGCTCGACAGTGCTAGATTGAATAGCTAAGGCCTCTCTCATCTGCGTGAGCGATTCCTCAATTACCTTCAAAGACGCGAGTATGTTTGGCTCTGGCTTAGGGTCCTGAGCGGGGGACTCGTCAGTTTGCATTAGCTCTCTTTCCGTGGTCGCGGGGGGGGGAAATAGCTTTGCGCTAATTTGACCATAATACATTCCATTTCAACCAATGCTTTCTTCCTCCTTCTGTGTTACATGAAGATTTACACAATTCTAGCTTCTGTGTCTGTACTAAGTGACATAAACAGATTTTATTTGATATTAGAATAAAGATATCATCTAAAATGTGTCTAGCATATTATAGCCTGCACGACTGTTGCACCAAGTAAGCCTATACTTGGGGACAACTTTCTATGGCAGTGAAGAGAAAGCTATGAGGGCAGAGCTTCTGCACGTGTTCTTCTGCACGAAGTAGTCTGTCAGCGTTTGACGGCGCTTTTGGTTGCTAGGGGCAGATGCTGAATCAGGGTAGCTTTCACTCGTCACAGTTATGCATTTGCCCAGATCTGGACAAGAAAATAAGAAAATAAGACTGAGTTATATATAATGCCCAGCGGTGTGCTTTCTTTTATTTTGCTGTTGTAGATAAGGCGTACTCTTCCGCAGCTTAAAGTAACGTTGATGAAAATGTGGGACTTTTTCAGAAGTACTCTTACATTTAGCCTCCATAGCGTTCCCATCATTGCCGCAGAAAGTTGCAGCAAGCATAGTTCATCATCACTCTTGGGTAAATGCTGTCTCGGTGTGTGTTGTGCCCAGCTGTTTCAATTCAGTTTACTTTATTTAAATAACAAAGTGTTTCATCAGTGAACTTCATTGTGCAGGCCAAGGCAGCGCAAAAGGAGGAGCGCAATCTGCTTGTCCCGAGCCTGGCTCCCTGCCAGGGCACAGGCCAGCCAGGATTCTCTGCAGCCACATCTTAGCCATCTCAGGTGACGTCTGGGGGCGGGCGTGCAGGCTTTGGCTTGGCTCCACTGGGAGGTAGTCTGTTCAATTTACACAGGGAGGAAGAGCATAATTAGGAAAGAGCATTGATTAGGACGATTTAAGCCAGGCGTTTTGCCCAGTCTTCATGTCGGAGCATAACTTACAGCTACCCCTCTACAGCTACAGTAGGGTGGCTAGAATCGGGAGTTGTTTAAATTGACGGTGGCAGCAGCTGCTGGAGCCTTCATGTTTGCTGGAGTGTTTCTACAGCAGAGATATTAGTGCAACTAGAAAAGCTTTGAAAAGGTTATGTGCAAACGTTCATTGCGTAATGAAACATAGAGCTCATTCACTGAGTATATATGCAGTTGTTTCCTAATAATTCCAAGTCGCTCAATTGCAATTTTTGGACTGTTAGAAATGAGGGACTAGTCCACCTGTTTTGCATGGGGCCCTGCAAAAGAAAGGGTCGGTAATTTGAATATAAATGCCCATAACATTCATTAATTAGAAGGTATTTTTAATCGAGTGCCTCAGGGCATGTGTAATTTTTCAGTAACATGCCCATTTTTTTAAGTGCCAAAACAGCTCCGTGTACGGCACTGATGTCGTCGTTATTGCACCTGTCTGCAGTGATAAGTCCGTTATACTTAGTGGCACAGGCTGGGGTAATTTCGTTTACATTTTTCTTGTTAACCCCAACATAACATGTGTCTGCAGCACCACATACTATGAAACGGCAAGATTGCTCAGTCAACGCTGGCACGTCTCTTTCCTTGTCTTTCATTGAGTGTGTGCCAGCCACGCGCTGGATTTATTCCACATGTGGTTCCACGTTCCGGATTTCTAGTGTACTGGCAACGTTTGATAATGGCAACTTGCGGATTCTACCGCACACTTGACCTGGTGATGAAAGTCAAGGTCTTGAAAGAAGTTGACAAGGGAAGTGCCGCCAAGCAAGACATTGCACGGAAGTGTGGCATTAAGCCTAACACAGTCCACAGACATCATCAGGAAGAAGCGCTCGATACTGGATGCTTTTAAAAACAGCAAATTCAATATGTCTTGGAAGCGAATGTACGTCGCCGCCTAGCCAGAGTTACTCAAGGCGCGGCTGCTCTAGATCAATGAAGCACGGAGCGAGAAACTTCCTCTCAATGGTAAGGTCATTGCGGCAAAGCCTGATTGCTTGCCGCAATGTTGGGGATCAACGACATCATTTCTTCTGGTGGATGGTTGACACGCTTCAAACATTGCTGTGACCTGATTTTTAAACGCGTGTGTGCAGAGAAGGCGGCAGTCAACCAGGAAATATACACGACAAGGAATGCAGAAAAGCTTAATGAGCATAATGGACTTTTGTTAATTTGGCTACGTATAAATAAATGTTTCGCTTATTTCGATCCTTGCCTAAGGTTCCGGTAGTGCTGACGCATTGCTATGCACCCTAGGTTTCGGTATTGCGATCATAAGATTGACCTTCGCCAAATAATTCAAACTTGACCAGTCAACACACACACGCCTGACCCCTATCCTGACTCCAATAGTAAGTCCTTTCGTGGCAGCGCCTGTCTTGACGGACCTTATTAATTAGACAGGGAATGCATTGACCATACGTCATCTCCTATTGAAACTCCCTGTCTTTGGAAGGTCCATCGAAGATTTTCAAGCAGTAACCATAGCTCACATTGTCTGATTATGGCATTTACCCGATTTTAACATGCGACTTGTTTCTCAAGGTTATTGGTCCGAAATTGCCTACGTAGTGCAATTGGACACGATAGCAAAACCACATTTGCGGCGTTCATACGTTTTGCTGCATAACGCAGATGTACTGCGGCAAAGCCGATTTTCATAACCCGCCGCCATTGTGCAATACATATTAGACCCTTGTCTATTTTTCTTGCTAAAAACTCTGGTTCACATTAGATTTCTACTTTGTTTAAGAGCTTTAATGTCATTTCTATGTTTGTTTTCTAGGTTGAACACATAGAAAGTGGGCATGCATTTGGTTTTGGATGCGTTAAAGTCAAATACTGGCAGAGGAATCAGTGGTGTGTTTTGGCGTTTTTTTTTCTGCATCTTGATTACTTCGGCCCATTCTATCAATTCACTCAGTGTCGTCTACGCCAGCAGGGTCGAATGCCCAAAAAGCAACTGTATCTGAATGACTGTCAACCGGAAGACGTCTTTAATGCAGACGTGCGTGCATTTTTCGTTGTCTGGTACCAGATAAAAGTTAACATTTGAAGACGATGACTGTGCTGCGGGCAAACAGAGCAAAGAAAGGGTATCACTCATGATCGCAACAAATATGTCTGGGACTGAGCGATGTCAGCTGCTTGCGACTGGGGAGGCCACCAACCCTAGGTGTCTTCGACGCGTGAAGACACTTCCTGTGGTCTGTGCATCGAAAAGAATGGCGTGAATGATGTCGGATGTTTTCAGGGATTGGATCATGAAACTAGATCACAAGTTTACGTAATTTAACCGCAAGGTGTTCCTTGTGGACCAGTGCTGTGCTCACATGAATGTACCATACCTAAGGGTCATCCATCTAGCATACTTGCCTGCAAACGTGACGTCGGGGTTGCAGCCCACGGACAAGGCATAATAAAGAAGTGTAACGGTCCTGTACAGGCAGCATTTCCTCGAGTGCATGATTTTGTGCAGGGACAATTCCTCACAATACGAGCTGAGTCTACTTACGGCCATCCACATGACAGTGCGAGCTTGGGGTCATCTCAAAGAATACACCATCACCAGCTGCTTCAAGCCTTGTGGTTACGTGTTAATTCTTCAAGGCGTAGTTCTCCTCTTGCTCCGAGGGAAGCGCAAGCAAATGAGCTTGAGGACAGTAGTTTTGGTGCCACTGTCGGTGATGTCCGTCTTGAAGAGCACTTCGCCATGTACAGCACAGTTGAAGCATGCGGTGTAGTGATGGATAGCAGAATTGTGCGGTGTTTGGCCCTATGAATTCATTGATGAAATTGAGGTCGACAACAACATTGAAGATGACGCTAACCAAAATTGATGTTCTTATTACTGAAACTGAAGAAAAGAAAAAAAACACCGCCAATAACACTCACCGGAAGTGATGTAATGCTTAGACTGTAGAGAACGAGCGCAAGGGTCGTCTCCTTCTTTTGCCTGTACCATACTCGTGTATCAGTACTAAAAAGGTGCCCCGGAATTCGTATACTCTGCTAGCTGCCTCGTGTGCTGCGCCTACGCCGTTGCGCGTCAACTATGTTTTTTTAATGCACAGTGCTATTCTATGACTCGAGCCAGTTTTGTGTAGCTGGTTGTCTACGTCAAATGGGTAGTGTCTCGATGCATTCCATGTTCGCATGTAGGTGAGTCCATTGGGTTGACCAAGCTAAAGGCGCGGATATAATCCAGCATAACCTGAACGCGTTCCCCGTGTGGCGCAGCTACCCTGCATTGGCAAAAATTGGACACTCTACACTCTAGCGTGGCTGATGTGCGAATAGAACATGTCCTATCTCAAGCCGGACCCACCAAGGCTAAGTGCATCGCGCAATATCTTGGCTGACCAGCAACATGCTGGTCAGCCAAGGGCTCGATTATTTTATTGTTCATATCATAAGAAGGCAACCAGCAAGGACACCAGTGACACCATAAGAGAAATTGCGTGTGCCTAATCACTACAAAAAGTAAATAATAAATAAATTGAAATGAAAGTGGACGAAAGACCAACTGGCCGCAGGTTTAGAATGGTTAAAGCAAACGTTTAGGCGAGTTGGTAAGACATATTTGAAACAGAACAGCGCGGTTCTCTCGGGGACAAGCAGGGAGAAACTGCACGGACAGCACTTGTGCATGTCGTTTCTCCCTGGTTGTCCCCGTGAAATACGCGCTGTTCTGTTCCAAATTTAGAATGGTCCCACTTCTTCGCATTATCTCTGTGATGGTCCTAGAAACTGAGCCATCGCGGCTACAGTTTTGCGTCCACTTACGTATTTACGTTTTCACTATATAATTAACCATATCACTGCTAGCCCGCGCAACCAATCCAAAATATTTCCAGTAGTTGTGCAGTATCTTTGGGCCGCAGGCGTCATGAGTACGTGATGGTTCTACTTGAAGGCAACAGGTCAGTACAGCCAAACATGCTACCTGAAGGCATCTATGGATCCGTATTCGAGACCCTCATTATGTAATGAGCGAGAATAAACGGAACCGAGGGCGCGATTTTTTTATTGCTCCTTTCAAAAGAAGGCAACCATCAATGACACCAGTGGCAGCGTAAGAGAAACTGCGTGTACCTAAAGACTGAAACAAGTAAATGATAAATAAAATGAAATGAGATTGGATGAAACAACAACTGGCCGCAGGTTTAGAATGGTCCCACTTCTTGGAATTACGCCTGTGATGCTCCTAGAAGTTGAGCCATCATTGCTCCATTTTTGCGTCCACTTACGTATTCCAAGCTAATGCCTTTGTTATTGACTGTTAATATGTATGGCTTTGATATTGTTCCGAGACGCGCAACGAGAATAACCGACACATCAGAGACTTTGTTAGATTTATTCATAAGGAATACCATGCTCGGAAAAACTACCGCTGGCACTATAGCTTGTGATGTCAGTGACCATTTACCTGTTTTTCTAGATTTAGACAGTTTGCCGTAAAAAAGCAATACGTCAACGCGTTTATCAAGATATTTCGGATTGAAACTTGACGCGATTTAAAGAAGCCCTGCAGGATGTTACATGGGAGTGCATATACAAAATCAAATACTCTAAAAGGCATATGACGAATTTCTAGATGTAGTGAAAAATGCTTATCGCGCTAGCGCTCCCACAAAAATTGCTAAGCGGACGCACAAGATCAGGAAACCTTGGGTAAGCAAGGATATATACGATAAAATTGAAACGAAAGAACAACTTTATGCTACATTCCTTAAAACAAAGGAACTAAATGTATTTGCTGAACTCAAGCGGCTTAGAAAGAACGTTGTGAAGTTGCTCCGGAAAGCGAGGTCGGCGTATTACTCTAATCTAGTTTCGCATGGCACTTAGCTTACCGACCTCACCTGGAAAAAAATAAACACTCTGCTCGGGCGTAACCAAGAATCCAATGAAATTGAATCAATATGTTACTAACGATTATGTTTCTGGTTCTGCTTTAGCCAATCTGTTCAACAATTTTTTCATTACCCAATTCACAAGTAGCACAAAACAACAACACAAAAGAATACAAAGACCTTGCACACGTCCAAATACCACATTTTTTTACCCAAAAGACGCTCAAGAGGTGCCTTCCGCAATAAGAAATCTTCAAAACAGTAGCGTTCGTGAAGTGCACAACCTGCAATTAGGACTAAAGTATGTAGTGCATGAGATAGCGCGTTCATTAACGCACATTTTTAATCTTATCCTCTCCACTGGTGTTTTTCCGAAAAAAAAAACATGCAGATTACGAATGTAATTTTAAATTTTAGAGGCGGTGACAGAAATGTGTTGAAGACCTGTAGACGCATTTCGATTTTACCCGTCTTTTTCAAAATGATAGAAAAGCTCTTGTATATAAGATTGTCTATTTTTGTAAGCAATAATTACTACACAATTTTCAGCATAGATTTCGTCAGCATTGTTCGACGGAAACTGCACTGCTAAAGCAAAAGGAAATTAGCGGTGATGTCGAGGAGAATCCCGGTCCGGATAAGCTGGACCAAATGTTTCCGCTTCAATTAAGACTTCACAAAAAGTAGACTCGAGAGTGTACATCAAAGGTTAACGCAAGTAGAAAGTCCATTGTCTACATTAAGACACTACTATGAAAAAGTAGATTAGTGCGTAGCAACAGTCAAAGCGGTGTTCGCAGATGTGAAACAAAGTAACAACAAAATTTGTGATTTAGCAAACCGCAGTCGAAGAAATAATGGCTTGAAAGAAACCGTACAGGAAGATTACCCAACACTTGAACAAAAAGTTGTGAAGGACGTTATCAGGGATATATTGCGCGTTGAAGTACGTTCGCTGGAGCGTATTCGCACAGTTGGCTCTAACAAAGAAAATCGAGAGCGTCCTTTACTCTTGAGCTTTTATGATATCGCAGAAAAACTGTCAATTTTGCGCAATGCTTTCAAGCTGAAAGGCAGTTCGGAAGATTACTATGGCGTACGAGTAATGGCAGTCAGCCAAAGATAATCGTGCACACAGTGGTAAAGTTACGCTTGTATTTGACAAACTTAAAATGAACGACCAGCTATCCGTGTGGAATGATTGCGAAAGTATGTGACTGAAAGTAGGGCGGGCAAATTGAGACATTGATACGGGGCGTAGTGGTACGACTGCCTGACGGAATGAAAATCCTGCCTCGCTTTCGTTGCTTTATTTCAATGCCCGTAGTATTGTTAATACAGTTGATAAATGTGAAGAATTATTACTGCTGTACTCTCTGAATGTTATCATAATCACAGAAACCGGGCTCCATCCTGAAATACATGATTCAGAAGCAGTCCCCTCCTCGTATACTTTGTTACGCACAGATGGTGACGGGCGGGGAGGTGGAGTGGCTATTGCGATAAGGAACTACCTGCCCTTCCAAAGAGAAATAGGCATAGCAAATCACGAGAGTACGTCGTTTAGGGTTAAGTTTAATGAGAACTTGCTCCTAATAGGAGCTATTTATAGATGTCCAGGAGCACCAGATGAATATCTTGCACAAGTGCATGACTATCTACTGAGCGCGACAAACCCACGCAATAAGATAAT
Source organism: Dermacentor variabilis (assembly GCF_050947875.1). NCBI lineage: Eukaryota > Metazoa > Arthropoda > Arachnida > Ixodida > Ixodidae > Dermacentor > Dermacentor variabilis. The sequence goes on from NC_134569.1 coordinate 265,489,898, forward strand.
GCTTACAGGGGATTTCAACTTACCGGAGATAAATTGGGAAGAACTAACTGTGTGCACAAAAGTAAAGCAGAGTTCTGAGCAATCTTCGAATATAATGTTCAGTTTTTCTTTATCTCAAATTGTAGAAGAACCCACACGTGTGCAGCGAGACACGTTGTCGCTGCTAGATCTGGCTCTCGTGTCAGGGTCATTATCAACAAGTATTAGCATAGAGGATGGCATCTCGGATCATATTGTAGTGTTGACAGTACGCAACACAAATATGTGCCCTAACCGTTACACTAACCCTTCGCGTATTTAAATTAAAGACTACAACCGGCCTGCTGACGAAAGCGTAATAGATTACTGAGAGGAGGCACTAAATAATTTTTCAACTGAGCCTTCCGCTACTGTTAATAAGCTGTCGGTGAAATTAAAAGAAGCTGTCGCGCAATGTGAAAACCTTTTCATACCTACGAAACTAAAGATAATTGGGAATATGTCTCCTTGGATAACATACCACATAATCCACCTTAAACGGAAATTGAAAAGAATGAGGAATAAAAGGAATACCTGCAAACACATACGTGCGCTATCGCGGACGTTAAAATCGGAGATCAGGGGTGCTATGCAGGCTGCGCCAAGTTTCTCGTTCACCTGAGTTTTGCCCGAGTTTGCTCGACGGCAGTCAGAGAACGGAGATAGCACGGAACGCGCAAGAGCTCCAGGCAAAAAATATGTAGACAAAAAGCCGCGTATGACAACATGAGCGCACCCGGCGCGGCACGCTGCTTCCGCGTTTCCAGCGCAGAAGGCTGCACAACGAAACGCGCCAGCGCCGCGTATTGTAGTCAACGGATTATCGCAACTTAGCAATACCGTGACTGTCCAGCTGTCTGTCTGCACACTTGCCGTGAGCCGTTTGCCACGCCTTTCCCGGGCGCGTCAAGGGCGTGCCTCCTCTTTCGGGCAATATCTTTCTATCCTCCATCGAATGCGAACAGGGTACATGCGGCGCATTCTTGCACCTACACTTGCACTCAAACAAATACGTTAAAATACAACAAATAAAATAACCAAAATATTTATTTCTTTAAGTATGTGTTTTTCGTTTTGAATGCTGGAAATTTCTGATGACAAACGGAGATCGAGCAAATTATTAAGTTTTGCACTTCATGCCGCGAGTGGCGACAGTGAGGCGAAAGCTTAGAAGCGGAAACATTGAAGAGGGTCGCACGCACGAGGGAGTTCATACGGTGAGAAGTCGCCTAGGGGTGCTGCAGTGCTATTATCGATAAAGTCACACGTGACCCATGGAGGGTCATTATCGCTCTTTCTCTATTAGGGGAATGGAAACGCAGCGCCGCGGTACGCCTGTTCATCGTAGGCGGTTCACTAGGCTATTACGGCCCCCACTTTACCAACTAAAAACGACACATTAGTTATAGATACGGGAACACTGTACGGGAACAACGGCTGTCGCCGCAAAATGGCGGTACGTTATTTTAGGGTCCGTATCGACGCAGTTCAGTGAAAATGTACCAGTTTATCTTTGTGCGTCAAGCCTCTGCGATACATTACGAACAAGTGCGTGCTTCCCAGCGACACAATTCATCGCTTGTCATCGCTTGCGCAGTGAACGCATGCTGCTGTCTTGGTTTCTTCTTTCAACACATTTTGATAATACTGGCAATGTCTTTTGCCACAGGAATTCACAAGCATGGCGCTCAGGGTTCTGGGGGGTACTAGTATCCCGTATGATATAATTGCTCTCCTTAGGAAGGGCCCGAAGTTCAGCATCGAGCCTAGGATTCCAAGCCAAGAGCTACTTTCCTTGAATCGAAGGATTGCCAGTAAAGCTGACCCGGAGGACCAGGAAAGGTGCTTGCTAGACGGCGTGGACAGCGTCAACAGGACCGCGCCCATCAAAGGAGCTAGACATGAGTCGACCACCAAAAGAGTCAAGTTCTTCGCCGACCAGAAGCTGCGACTCAGTCATGCGGACAATCAAGGCGGATTCCTCATCAATCCGTCTGGTATGTTAAACGAGAAGTCTAATGAAGCTGTGCACAAGAATTTCCGCAAGACCGTGGTTAATCTGGGACAGCTGAAATCTAATGCAGTTTCTCTGTGTGAAAGTATTGGCTTGGACACAGTTGCAAAAGGTATTAAGCTTTGTAAAGGAAATGGCTTACACGGGTTTTACGGCGAAAACACATAAGCAAGGAATACCGTTCAGATGTATCGACAGTGAAAGAGGGGCATGGCAGAGCCATGTTAGTGGTTTCCTGCTAAGGCATCTTAATAGTTTAGATGTTGAAGACCCATTTTCTTGCAGGAACTCTCTTGATGTTGTTAAATTTTGGAATGACAATAAGTCTTCAGGCTATATGTTTTCTATTGACGTTGTTGATCTGTTCTGTTCTATCCCACAGACTGCGTTGTTAGCCGCTTTACAGTCGTGCCATGAAAAGAATGGGGCGGTTTCCTTCCAGAACTCTGCCAGTGCTTCTGTCACGAATTTCTTGGCAATGTTAGAGTACTACTTGTCTTGCACGGTGGTATTATTTGAAGACCAGATGTTTGTTCAGAAAAAAAAAGAATTTGCATTGGTTCCTGCGTGGCTCCTGTGCTATGTGACATCTTTCTTGCGCAGATGGACAGGTCACTGGCGGATACTTTTCAGGAAGCCAAAGGGCTGAAAACCTTAGATATTAGATATATTGAAGATTTTTTAATTATTTCAATGAAACAGGTTTCCTAATCTTACCCAAAAATAGTGGAAGAAGTTTTATCTGGTTTTAAACTATGGTAAAAGGTTCGGACTTTACCCATGAACGTGCCCAAGGCAACAGATTGCAGTTTTTAGACATTGACATCACCCTTAAAGAACGAAGCTTTTGCTGGATGTACCGCCCTCGCGCACAAAAAGAACTAATGCCCTATGATTCCTCCAATTCAAAGGCAGCAAAGCGCGCCATTGCTCAGATGTGCCTGGAAGCGTCACTGAAGAAATCTTGTTGCCATAAGGCGGAGGAAAGCTTTCAAACTCATATTCGGAAGTCGGAAAAAGCAGGCTTTCCAACCTCGATCCTATACGGAGTAGCTGAAGCCTTGCTGCGAAAATTGAAGAAAGAAAGTAGAAAAAAGGGCGACAAAGAAGAGGTCACAAAAAGAAAATTAGACTGGTTGTCATCCCGTACACCCATAAGTTAGCGCATAATTTGAAGCATGTGGCGACAAAATATAAGGTTCCTGTATTTTTTTGCACACCAAGGAAACTGGCTTCCTTGTGCGTTAAAACTGATCCCAACAAGGTAAACAAAACTGAATGTAAAAAGAAACATGGAGCTCCGCTTGTTAAATGTGCCGCGGGAGTCGGATATCAAATTCCTCTCACATGAGGAAAGAAGTACATCGCACAAACCTACCGCTGTATTGACGACCGATTAGCGGAACATAATCGGGATTTATAAAATGGCACTGGTTCTCATCTGCCGCATCATTGTAAAGCCTGCGGAGAAGAAAGGAAGATTAAGCGTGTGGCAAGGCTGAAAGAAGCGATGGTTTTAAACAGAAGTAAGGACCAGACAGCCCGTGGACTGTTCGAGGCCTTCTATATTTAAAGAAACTGTAGCGATTGTGTTAGCGCCCCATCTATCTCCATTTATAAGAATGAAACTGCTTTTTTAGATACACGGGTGTGAGATCCGTGGTGCCTCACGTATCTTTTATGTGCTTTTTTTGTAAAACGCCCGCGCGCATGTGGGGTTCTTGCTACTCATCTTGATTTGTCCTTATATTCATTCGCATAGGCGGTGAATAAACAGTTGGAAGTTGCGCCCGTCCCATCTCGCTTGCTATGTGTTGTCTTTTTCGGCGCTACAACACTCTTCTGGAAACATGCACCAACTAGCCCCCCAACAAGTATTACTCAGTTGCATACACCTGTGCTGCAAAATTTAGCACTTGTGATTTTTTGGAGAGCTAATTTGTGTTGGGACATTTCAAAGATGTGCGCCATTGTGGCATAATAACTAGAGCATTGGTGAGGTTCAAGACCGGGTGTATTGATATAGAAGCTTGAAGTTTAATTGCACAATTCGACGGGACACAAAGAAGAGAAATACACACAGCAGAACGCTCTGCTGTGTGTGTTACTCTTATTTGTGTGCCATCGAATTGTTGTGCGATCAAACTTCAAATAGAGCATTAGGCTTATTTTGTGCAGAACCGAGGAAGTGTGAGCTATTCGACAACATGCCAGTGCCTTGCCACACAATTATGGAAGTCTGGCGGTTCGCGAACAAAGCTTTGCATTCAAATCCACCTGCTCATGTAATACAAGAATTGATTGAAAGAACCGTCATACAAAAATAATGGTGAAATCAATGGCATGTGAAAACTGTAACTTGTATATTGACACTGTTGACATAATAGGTGCCACACCGGCCTCAGCAGTTTGTTACCTGTGTGAAACACAAGCTTCCGTTACATGCTGTGCTGATAACCAAGCTCAGTTTGGTGTGACGTGGTAGAGAACATTCACTGTAACGTGTTTTTGATTCTAAAGAAGTGCCAAACACCACCTCTTTTTCAAGGACGTTATGGGAATATTCGGCGAGACCTTCTTATAGCCCCTCATAATGGAAGTCTGGCGAGCGAGCTTGGCTTGGATGCCTTTATAGATTTCTGTTCCTGATCATTGTATGATATCACGTTGCTAAAGTCTATGTAACGGGGGCAAGGCATTACGTGATTCTATAGTCAGATACAGCTTTAGGAGGCCGCGGAATCTGCACTTTAAAGGCAGGTGAACACAAGCCATCACCAATTTGCACGCACTCTAGACTGACGTCGTGCCGCCGGACGCACTGATACCTGCTTTTTTGGAGAGGGAATATTTCCTTAGACGTGGAGGCAATCGGTTGCTGCGCTTTGGTGATCTGGGCGGGGCCTGTTCTGTGTTCTGAAGTTGTATCCAAGTGTAGAGGATGCCGCTTTTTCATACAACACAAAGGGACAAAGTGTGCAGTTATTTGGCCTATGAAATGGATACACCAGAAGTGAGCTATGCAAGGGCTTAAGCTGCGTGAACATTAGTACATGCATGTATATGACATTGTTAAAGAATATGTGGTATCGAACATGCCTGCAGTGGCACATTTGAATCGGGGAGTGCTGCAGACATATGCACAGTCTATAGGTCATAGCGTTATTAAGCTCCGGCTGTTTCTTGTCTTTTCATTGTGAATTACACACACCGTTCATCTTGTGGATCATCAACACGCAATGTATTCTTGCAAATAGAAAGAACAAACAACACAATGACGTGTATGCTGCATTAGTGTGTTTTTTCATTTGCATGGTCCAAGAGTGGTACACGTTGTCCTACGTTTTTTGCCTATTTTGAAGAGACACCAAGTGCATGTTACAAGTCTCCTGATATGCACAGCACAATTTTAACTGTAATAATTTTATTCATGTTCTTGAATAATAAACAAAAAAAATAAACTGAAAGCTAATTTATAAGATGTTTTCTGGACTGGAGAGCAATGAGGGCACCAATACTACTGTTGCAGAGCCGCCCTCTGGACGTCTGCCACTCTCAAGAGTGCCTGGCGCTCGCCTACTGCCACCAGGCGGTTGATTGCCTCCAGCAGCAGAATGTATTGCTGCAGAAAAAAGTGGATTGTTGGAATGAATAAACCGCATATAAATCATAATTTACAAAGGAGAATGCTCGTTGCACCATTGGTAATAAATGCCCTTAACTGTGGAAGCCTTTAATGTGGTATGCATTATAAAACAATGTGTTGGGACAACGTTCCTTTATTTTTTCATAACTTGTGTTGTCTTTTTTCAGAGCCAATTGCCATGTTGACTAGTGTGCCAGCAGCTGAGGTGTCCCCGCAGCTTCACGAGTCTCTACTGTAAGGACCACAAACCTATTTTGGTTCACTGCAAAACAAATGCTTCTCCCTACAATCCCGTCTTATACGAGCTGATTGCCATCCTATGCCTACAAACATCCTATTTTTTGTCCCATTACGCAATTTTCTACCATCCTCGGCTGCAGTTCTCTCTCCTTGACATCCATTCTGTCACGCTTATGTAATCACCTGTTATGAATTGGCAACAAGTGATTGAAGACGTGCACGGCGTGCCTGCCGATTCCTATTTTCTCTTAATCTCAACTACCATATCAGTTGCCACTGTTTACAACGCCACTGCCTTCCTGCCTTAATACTATCTCCAACAATTTTTGTTACTTCGCTTTCTGCACAGTCCTCGACTTCTCAAGTTTCTTTGTTAACCTTCAGGTTTATGTCCCATATTGCATAACCGGTAAAATGCAATGATTCTAAACTTTTTTCAGGGATATTCGTAACGTGGCGACCATGATTCGGTAATACCTTCCATGTGCTGTTCAACCCATGGCATTTTTGCGTAAGTTTCCTGCTTTATATCAGTACCTGCTATTGATATTTCACCTGGTTAAAGATATCTTCCATAGATTCTGTGGGCTTAATGTCACTCATGAATTTCTGTTATCTCACAAAGTTAATGAAGGCTACCTTCTTCTTTTCCATATTTTCGCGGGCCCAATTGCATGTAAAAGCACGAACACTCATTGGTTCTCAATGCCTTTTTTAAACTGCTGGACATTTAGTTCGTTACTACGAAAGTGACTTAATCCGCGGACAATTATTATGCTAAATACGAAACAGCAAAAATATACTTTTCTGCGGCTTGTCGATGTCTCCGTCACTGTGTTGGTAGCGAGATCCATCGTGGGCACCACCTCCTTGTCTCATCTTAGCTATATAGGCTGTCTTCCTTTTTCCCACACTATATAATATTCGTGACGCTCGCAGTCACACAGAGTGGAGGAACTCACCACACTCGCAGAAGCAGCACCGGACAAGCTGTTTCTTCAGCATTGCGCCGTGAACCGTAGGTGCGCGTTGCGATCTAAAAAATCGCCGAAGCTATTGGCAGTCTTACGGGGTGGGGTGCACGGAAATATTGCTCATGGAGGAACAGAACTATCGAAGAAATAGTGATCATCGTCGAGCCTGTTCACTACGTCGCGCACTGCAAGCTCGTTGTACGAGTTTGTTTAAACTTGTCCTCTTCGATGTTTAGCCGCCATGCTCGCCCGGTGACTGGATGTGATCACGCCGCCACAGGGTTCCTTCGTGGTGTAATGCGAAGAGTACTAAATTACAAATTATTCTGATACACATTCAGTGTACATCTTGTCAGCTTTAAAATGCTTCTAAACCCCTTTAATGTAACTAATGTAATTGTACTAAATGCATTTGTTTTATAACTTGCCTGTGCACGTAATGCACTCGTTGGAACGACAAACTAGTGAAAGAAGGCACGATGTCATGTGTGGTGCGTGACATGGTGCGGTGGACGGTCAGGAGCAGACGACAAGGAGAGTGCGCGCGCCGAGGCAAATTCCGTGCTTGAAGGTGAAAAACGACAATGCCGAAGAGCGTCCGGCACGTGAACGCGCGGCGCAAGAAAAAACAACTAAAAGAAGAAAAGCAAACCAATTAGGTATAACCACGGGGCATCAGGCAACGAATCGGAGAATGCCTAATCGGCCAGAAAGAAGAAAAACCGTGGTGCGCTGGCAGAAGAGAGGAGACGCAGAGGAGACGCCGGAGAGACGCCAGGAGAGTTCCAAGAAGCGACGCCAGGAGGAAGTCAAGCACCGGAGCGCGAGTTGAAGACGGGCCGTCGGGTTCCAGACCCGAGCCACCAGGGCTTCACCCGGCCGGGGCCTCCTGCCAACCTGTTCCTGTGCGTCGCCCGTCTACCCGAGCGTGCCACCAGCTCCTCAAGGCCGGTGAGCTTCTGTGGTCGTGGGTACGACGAGAACAGTCGGGCTACGGGCCCGACTTCTACGCCAGCTGCCCGGCCAGAACGCCGCCCCCGTCTGTCGTGCCGCCTGCTGCCCGAGGCCAGCGTTCGAGCTTCTGTGGCCGTGGGCAGGACAAGAGCAGTCGGGCTACGGGCCCGAGCTCTACACCCAGCTGCCCGGCCAGAACGCCGCTGCCGTCTACTCGTGCCACCAAGCCGCCTGCTTTACCTCTCCAAGCCAGAGCTGGCCAGCTCCAGTCGCCCGGTCAACCAACTTACACCACGACCTTTGGTGAGACCGGCGCCACTCCTTTCGTCAGTTTGTCGCCGCGTCGCCGCGACTGTTATGTGTTACTGCCGTCGTGGCAAGCCCGGACTCGCGCACTAGTTAGCTCCATACTAGCCCCAAGTGTGTTTCTTTCTGTGATTATGTCTATTTGAGTGTTTCTTTTGTTTTCTATTTTCTTCTATTTATGTTAAGCCTTTTTTCTTCCATTAAAAGTGTGTGTGTGCGTTCAAACCAACGGCTTTGACCTCAATTGGGTTCTCGGAGGCTCCGCCTAACAGAACCATCAGAACGTTTTTGAGTACACGAACCTTTGTCCCCATATTAGGGTCATCACACTCGACCATGCACTGACGGTATGATCACGTGAGCCCCAGTTTGTCCACCACCCAGAAGGCAAGGCCCAAGGAATGATATCCACCCAGAGTGAATCTAGATAAACCAATGAAACTGGAGGCTTGTCAAAAAAGAACTGTGTCTCAATACCATTTGTGCTTTCATCTTGGGGTGTCGCCAGAGCGCGTGAAGATACCGAGTTTCGCCAAACTCGGCGCATCCTGCATAACACCCCTGAACTGCGAGAAATTACTTCTTTTCAAGTACCCCAGTGAATTTTATGCAGAATACGGCCGCATAGTATGGAACCCGCATCAAAAGTATTTAAACTTGGCATTAGAAAAGATCCAAAGCAAGGCGCTCCGATTCATATACACGAAGTATTCAAGCTGCGACAGCGCAACTGCGCTGCGCACACAAGCAGTGATACCGACACTTGCTGGTCGGAGGAGGTTGGCCTGTTTGAAGTTCCTTTACCTTCTTTACCATGACCTGATAAACTCAACAAAATCCCTTATGCAAAAAGAAGTGAGGCGTGCAGACAGGACACAAGAGTAGAGAGGTGGACAACACGAACGCCGATTATCAAGTGAAGGGAGCACTGAAGCGAAAAAAGAAAGAAGACACAAAACTCATCTGCGCATGCTCAGGAATGGTAACACCACGTGTCTCTTGGATACACGTGCCGGTCTACGTAAGAGATAACTGTTAAGGCACTTAATCTGTTCCTTATGTAAAGCAATCGAAGGCTGACTCGCGCACGCACTTCCACCATTATAGATATGCCATGCCTCTACCGTAAGACGCGTATCTTCATTTTTATTCCATTACAATATCGCGCATTCATCTAACTCTGGCGTGCAGTTACAATCTCGGCAATGTAGCGAAAGATTAGAAGGCGATCCACCGGTTAACGACCTTTTATGTTCCATTAGTCTGTGATTGATACACCGTCCCATTTGCCCTACGTAGAACTGGCCGCCGCTAAGGGGAATTTTATAAACCACACCCATACGACAGTCAGTAAAACTGTTGTTGTTATTGTGCTTCACTGGAGAAATATCTGTTCGTTTTTTGCCTTTTATCTTCTCCTTTTTTCTCTGTACGACAGCGCATGTCTTACCTAGCTTATTGGAAGCAGTGAAAGCAACTTTGACATCATATCTACTTGCAACTTTTTTAAGCCTGTGCGAAACTGAATGAATATACGGAATAGCCACTACTCTTCTTTTGCTATTACTGCTTTCTGTACTCATGTCCGTCCCTCTGGAAACCGTCTTCTTTAAGCGCTCAGCCACAGTAGCCACTGCTACACTAGGATAACTTGCTTCTAATAGGCGCCGGACCTGCGCATTAAAACTGGCGCTCATATTGTGCATGCAGGATCTAGTGAGGGAATACTTAATGCACGACATGGCAGTTCCGTATTTTACTACTTTGGAATGCTTGGATTCAAAGTTTAGCAACGGCTTCGAAGATCATGGGGAGTAGTGCCAACCAAGATGATTTTGTTCGAAGACCAAGGAAATATCAAGAAATTGAATTAACCCTCGCTGAGGAAACTCCTTGGTCAAATTTAATCCTCCTCCATAACGTTTACATGGCTGTCAATCCAAGCATTCCAATGGAGTAAAAAAATTAATTGCCATGTCATGCCTTAAGTCGTCCCTCACCAGATCCTGCATAGAAAAAAATGAGCGCCAGTTTTATTGCGCAGGTCCGGCGCCTATTAAAAGCAGGTTATCCTAGTGTAGCAGTGGCCACTGCGGCTGAGCGCCTAAAGAAGTCAGTTTCGAGAGGGACGGACGGGATTACAGAAAGCAGTAATAGCAAAAAAAGTGTACTGGCTATTCCGTATATTCATTCAATTTCGCACAGGCTTAAAAAAGTTGCAAGTAGATATGATGTCAAAGTTGCTTTCACTGCTTCCAATAAGCTAGGTAAGACATGCGCTGTCGTACAGAGAAAAAAGGAGAAGATAAAAGGCAAAAAATGAACAGATATTTCTCCAGTGAAGCACAATAACGACAACAGTTTTACTGACTGTCGTATGGGTGTGGTTTATAAAATTCCCCTTAGCGGCGGCCAGTTCTACGTAGGGCAAACGGGACGGTGTATCAATCACAGACTAATGGAACATAAAAGGTCGTTAACCGGTGGATCGTCTTCTAATCTTTCGCTACATTGCCGAGATTGTAACTGCGCGCCAGAGTTAGATGAATGCGCGATATTGTAATGGAATAAGAATGAAGTTACGCGTCTTATGGTAGAGGCATGGCATATATACAATGGTGAAAGTGCATGCGTCAGTCAGCCTTCGATTGCTTTACATAAGAAAGAGATTAATTGACTTAACAGTTATCCCTCACGTAGACCGCCACGCGTACCCGACTGACACGTGGTGTTACCACTCCTGTGCATGCGCAGATGAGTTTTGTGTCTTCTTTCTTTTTTCGCCTCAGTGCTCCCTTCAGCTGATAGTCGGCGTTCGTGTTGCCACCTCTCTACGCTTGCGTCATGTCTGCACGCCTGACTTCTTTTTTGCATAATGAATCCTTACCAACTAGCTCAGCTTTCTGTCGTTCTAACAGAATCCGACTACTTGGTGCCCGCCGGACGTCACTCCAGTTGAACTAACCATTATAAATGTATTAGACCATTCTTTTCGCGTTGCAGCACACTAAAATACTCATTTTTTTCCTTCAGCAATAGATATGTGGAATTCCCTGCCAAGTGATGTAGTTTGCTCACAATCTGTGCATTCATTCGTGTCGACACTCGATTTGCACTTCATGTCATTATCGGAATGATGACCGCATTGTGGTCGTCTTGGCTCAGCGTTCCTCAAAAATTATCAATGACGTATTGCGCTGCCCCAACTTCTTTCACACGCTGGTGTCCGTACGTTCTTTCGTACTTCTCTGCGCTTGTTTCTTGCGCACGTTTGTCCATAGGATGGTATAATAATGTACATTACACTTGATACTGTTTGTACATTACACAGCACACCCAAATGCATTTTTCCCTGTAATAACTGCTTCTTACACTTTGCATGGCGTACGCACTGTATAGGTCGTTTTTGTTACCTCGTATTAACTTATTGCTGATGTGGCGCGTCAATTGTAACCATTGCTTTTTTGTTTGAGTTTGCTGCAAACCCCCTGTATAACAAAGGGCTATTCCTGTATGGTTTGTATGTCCACTCCTGTATGAGCCTTTCAAGGCTTACAGTATTGATAAAAAGTATCGGATGTCAAAGCCATTAAAAACGGACAGAAAAATATACAAACTGAGCTAGCAGGTATCAGGAAAATGCTTGACCATATAGAATAAAAATCAAAATTCCTTGACCGTTTCGACACTAACCTAACACGCATGCAAGACAGCGTAGATAGCCTGGCTGCTCAGAACAGCTCCTTATTATCGCGTCTGGATGATCTGGAAGACAGGGCTCGTCGCGATAATTTAATATTTCATGGCCTACCTGACACGAAAGAAACCTGGCAACAGACAGAAGAAAAATTAACCTCAGTACTTAACGCCGCTCTTGGTTCTTTTCCCAGCAATTCAATTCAACGAGCCCACCGGCTCGGCACTTACCAAGCTAACAAATGTCGCCCGATAATGGCTAAATTTACTAACTACAAAGCGAAAGAATGCGTAGTTTCATCACGCGCGCAGTTAAGACCTAGCAACATCGCAGTTAATGAGGACTTGTCACCCGCAACTTGACTTGCCCGTAAAAAGCTAATTGAGTTTGCCAAATCGCAACCAGACTCGCCACAGTTTAAACTCAGCCACAAGAAACTGCTACTAAACAACAAATGCTACATGCACCATTCTAACTGGAATAGTATTCAGGAGATGCCAAGACGCAACGTCGGCCTAAACCATGTTTCGGCTGCCTCGCAAGACGTTCCTACTTAGGGACACGTGAGGGGCAGTGGGCATGCGAAAAATAATCAAATCAGCATCCTTTATACTAACATCAGAAGTGTTCTAAAAAACCGTGATTCATTACCATCCGCAATTGGCCCATGTTCGGCCCATATAATAGCTTTAACTGAAACGTGGCTCTCGAATGACATTCAAGGCTCAGAACTGCTTGATGATAGCAAACGATTCACAATACTCCGCTGTGACCGAACAGAGCGCTGTGGTGGCGGTGCACTTCTTGCCTTTTCGAAACGCATCCCATCGTCACCCCTTCACATCAGCACCAATCTAGAATCAGTGTGGGCTACAGCAACTCTGACCCACCAAAAGGTAATTTTAGGCGTTTGCTATCGTCGACCTTCCTCGTCACCAGCATTTACCGATGAATTGCATGATGTAATTAGTGCCATGACGACAAAGCTTCCTTCTACACCTCTTTTCTTATTTGGTGACTTTAATTTTCCGTATATAGTTTGGAACAGCGATATACCTAACTTATCATCTTCTGATTCAAAAGGTTCTTGGGCATTTGTACTACATTTTCAATAACTAAATTAGTCACACAAGCCACGAGATTAACATCCACTTCCGCAAACATTCTCGATTTGATCCTAACCAATCGTCCCGATTATGCCTCTGCCATCCATTACTTACCCGGTATCAGTGACCACTTATTGCTAAATATTCACTTTAATACTCCGTTTGTGAAACTTCCGAAGAGTAAAAAAATAATTAGAGACTATAAGAGAGCTTACTTTGAAACAATAAATAATGAACTCAGCCTATTTCTTAACGTATTCTTGAGTGATTTTGAAAATCGTAGTGTGCAGTCAAACTGTAAGATATTTTCGGCAGAGGTAAATCGTTCAATCAATAAATACATCCCAACCCGTGCGCGCCTTTGTACAATAATCATTTAAAGCGACTATCCAACACTTAAAGACGACTGCATCGTTCCGCTAAGCAATCACCCACTGAATCACGTTGGAAAGCCTACACATTGGCATCTAACACCTATGTAGCCGCACTCAAATGCTCTAACGAAACATTCTTATCAACCACATTACCATCTATGCTGATAAATAACGCAAAAAAATTTTGGCGCATCATACATCCACCTTCCGATGATTCTATCACTCTTAACAATCGCTGTGGTAACCCTGTTCTCAAAAACCTATGCGCAACTCTCCTGAATAATAACTTCGTTAGGAATTTCTCATGCACATTTGAAAACTACCTGTCTTGAATGACTATAACTTCTTAACTGCCTCCAGTGACTGTTGAAGTTCCCGGAGTTATTCGACTAATAGATTCATTTAAGATGCATTCATCACCCGGCTTCGATAACATCAGTGTTAATTTCTGAAATACACCTGCTCTTATAGTTCCATTATACTAACCAAAATATTTCAACAATCACTCAACACATCTACTGTTCCATGAGAATGGAAAATAGGAAAAAATAATTCCTTTGCATAACTCTGGCAGCCAAACATCACCTACAAATTATCGCCCGATATCATTAACCAGTACCTGCTGCAGACTGCTGTACCATATTATTTTTACTAAAATTGCGGATTTTCTTGAATCTAATTCATTTATTTCGCCATCACAACATGGTTTTCGAAAATCATTCTCATGTGAATCACAATTAACCTTTACTCACAAGCTACACTAAATACTTGACTGTTCTTCTCTTGCCGATTGCATCTTTTTCAATTTTTTGAAAGGCTTTGACAAAGTGTGTAATAAACTTTTACTTGATAAACTAAGCAAATTAAACATCGATCATAACATTCTCAAATGGATTGAGTCATTTCTCGCTAACCGTTCTCAGTTCGTAGCAGCTAATGGCCATGACTCACCTCATAGCGACGTTCAGTCCGGTGTGCCACAAGGCTCCGTCCTTGGACCTCTAGTATTCCTTATCTGTATATATAGTGACTTACCTTCAGCAATAACCTCCAACGTACATTTTTTTTTGCAGACAACCGTGTAATCCTCAGAGAAATAACTAACGAACACATCACCCTGCTTCAGGCCGATGTTAATAACGTCAGCAAAGGGTGCCGATTGTGGCGAATGGAACTCAACATTAACAAGTGCAAATTTCTGAGAGTATCCCGATCTAACGATAATCTGCCTGTGTACTACTTGAATAACGTTGCTTTAGAATCAACTAACTCATATGAGTATTTACGCCTGCATATAACATCTAAATTAACATGGAATCATCATGTCGAATATATAATTAATCAGGGCAACCGCTTGCTGGGATACTTACGCCGTAACTTTTCTCATGCTCCCTCTCCTTTAAAATTACTACTTCATAAAACCCTGTTACGGCCAAAATTAGAATACGCTGCAGCTATATGGCACCCTTGCCACGAAAACCTAATACATTCCCTTGAACTAATCCAAAACAACGCCAGTCGTTTTATTCTTTGAAATTACTACCGTGGTGCGAGCGTTTCTTCAATGAAATCGAATCTGGGTCTTCAACCGCTAGCAACACGTCAAAGAATTTCCCGCCATTCATTTTTTAATAAGCTGTATCACCACCCTACATTTCATCCAAAATTCATGTCGCTACCATATTACTTATTTCACCGTACTGATCATCATTATAAAGTTAGAGTTGGTGCATGTAACACGACACATTTTTTACACTCATTTTTTCCACGTACATCGAAAGACTGGAAAGAACTTCCTTCTGACATTGTTTCCATTAATAACAATGATAATTTTCGAAAACCACTAGCAAACAACGTATAATAGCAAACATTTGTACGAACTGCTCTTGGTGTTTTCCTTTTTCTTGTTCAATGTTACTTTGATGTGTCATGTTCTCTTACTGCATTTATCATACTTTCAGCTAACATTGTATAATTAGCAAATATTGTGTATAAGCTCATGATATATTTCCTTCTTATTTGTTGTATAACCCACTCCCCTCTCTTAATGCTGAAAGGCCCTAAGGGTAAATAAATCAATACTGTTCTGCCACAGAAAACAACAACTCTTTTTACAGCGAGATTTCAGAATTAAGAGAAAATATTGCCGTATGCACTACGCGTCACCACAATATTTGGCGCATACCTACTCCTCAAAGCAACTATGCGAAGCAATCAATCGTTTTTACTCTTCCAGCTCTGCTCAATAATCTTGCCAAGAAGTCTGTAGATGTGTCACAGTTGTCCAAAAAACAATGCGCGATCAGTTCTTGTGAACTATGATGCATTTATTTATCAAGGTTTTTATTTGCTCACTAATGGTGAGCTTTACTTTGTATTTCGCTAAATGCTTATGTTCCTTTCTGCAATCATTGTCCGTAGGTATGCGTAAAAGCAGTCATTTGTTTGAAATTGTTTAACTGCTGGTGCTGTGTAAAAGGGCAGCCACCTCGTCAAGCTACGATTCTCAGTAGCTTATTCTGGCTACTCCTTCCTTGTGTATTCGTTCAAGGAGAATAAAATTCAATTCAAATTTCGTTTCACCTATATAATTAAACAGGGGACAGCCCGCGCAACCGATCACAAACCTTTGCAGTAGTTGTGCAATATCCTTCTGGCCGCAGGCGTCATGAGTACGTGATGTTTCTAGTTGAAAGCAGCAGGCCAGTACACATGCTACCTGAAGTCATCCATGGATCCGTATTCAAGACCGTCATTATGTAATGAGCGAGAATAAATGGAACGGAGGGCGCGATTTTTTTTATTATTCATTTCATAAGAAGGCAACAAGGGAGGGCACCAGTGACAGCATAAGAGAAATTTGTGTGCCTAATAACTGGAACAAGTAAATGATAAATGAAATGAAAGTGGATGAAAGAACAACTGGCCGCAGGTTTAGAATGGTCCTATCTCTTTGCATTAGGTATGTGATGCTCCTAGAAATTGAGCCATCGCGGCTCCATTTTTGCGTCCACTTACGTATTTACGTTTATCAATATAACCAACCATGGAACAGTTAGCACGCGCAACCAATCCCAAACCTTGGTAGTAGTTGTGCAATATCCTTTCGACCGCAGGCGTCGCGTGTACGTTACCTTTCAGGGTGAACGCAACTGGTCAGTTAACCCATACGTGCTACCTGAATGCATCAATGGTGCCGGATTTGAGACCCTCATTTTGTAATGAACGAGACGAAGGGGCACAGATGGGCACAATTTATTGTTAGTGATATCATGTAAAGCCAGCGAAGAAAAACGCCAAGTACAACATGGGGTAATTCAATTTTAATTAGTAATGGAATTAATGAAATAACTTATTATAGGAAATGTAGCTGAATGAAGCAAGTCGCCGAAGATAGCAGCAGCAGGTTGCCGGACACAGCAGGTCGCACGCGTGAACGAAGACCATTACGCACGCTGTATCTCAGGGAATTTACGTTGCATCATTTAGTATGGAATTCTGGATGTGCTTTCCATATTAGCTTTCTCGAATTTCTTTCACGCTAAGCAGAATGCATCAGTCTTTCTTTTGCGCTCCAAGCAATCTTTCATCGCCTGGATTCGTAAAAAGAGCTTTCTATTCATTGCAAAATGACCACTTTGGCGTAGTTTTGTTACCTGCCAGATGAACTGGCAAAGAACTTTTTTTTGCAGTGTGGCAGGATCTACAGAATAGCTGTACAAGACTCATGTGCGCGAGTTACGGCTGCGTGACTTGGTGAATGACACAGTGAATAGGCGGGAAATAAGCTTGTGCTGGTAAACAGCACCAGTGGATCTACGGCAGGCCAAACACTTCGACTTCGGCGAGCTGAAGGACGTTCTTTAGCGGCTCCTGGCAGTCGGTGCAGTTCTGGGTGATCTGAATGGTGACGTAGCGCCCTCTGACGGGGCACGGCTTGCACTCGAGGAACACGAGCGCCTCGTCCTCGATGCCGCCCTTCTCGTGGTAGTAGCAGCGTGTGTTTCCTTTGAACGGGACGTCGTTGTGTTCGGCCGTGATGGGCAGTGGGCCCACACGCACATCGAAGTCGTGGAGCCGGTCCCCTGCACGTTGTCATTCGAATTCTACAGTACAGCTGAAAGATTCGCTTTGAGAGCAAACGAGGCCAGGATCGGCTTTACTCGTTCGCCCAAGGTCGCTCTAAGAATTCTAGGATAATAATGTTTTGTCCGCGGCCCGCTTTGTGCCGACAAGAGAGACTTGACTATTTCAAAACTATAGCTTCTCTCATGTTATATGTGTTATGGCATGCTGAGTAACGCACCTTCATTTGCTAATGATAGTCACCTTTTCTCATGCACCTGTATCTGCGCTGTTCTTCCAATGAATGTTGAGATACGTCTAACATTGTAAGTGTATCTATCATGTTTCCACGCAGCTTGCGCTACGACTCGATGCGCGGACCACCCAACAGCTTAGTCTCAGGCGGACAAGACTGCCGTGCCTCCTTACAAACCGGCTTCGATACTTAAGGTATCCCGTCGCGCTTAATATTTGAACCAAAATTGAGGTGGACCTGCTAGCCCCGAATATTAACCAAAACGTCGTAAAGGTCGAAGACAGCTTGTCGTCCGAGTCTATATTGAGGTGACGTCGAACACACCGGTCTGTGATGCGGCCCACAGAGCCTTCTTGTGTTGTACTATACTCGTATAACCGAGAGCCGATGATGACTTGGCCGTTGGGGGAAGCCCGTTCTTCACTGTGGACAGCAATATACCGCGACCGGATGGACCATGCTTTCGCAAGCCGCCTGCCCGACTTTTACAAAAGAAGTGGTGACACCCTGTACACACACATGATATCCTCACATCATTGCACCCCAAAGCGTAACACACGGCCCGTAAAAAATGCATCTGTTCTCCGAGCTTAGCTCGATAATTACCAGAGAGAATTTTTAGCAAAAACATATGGAGATGAGTACGTCCGGCTGACACCAATCATTCTCTTTCTGAAAGGATACTCACCTTTGAGTGGTCACCGTTGAACCGGCTCTATTGATACTACGTCAATTTATTGTTAAAAGTTGGGTCACATTACAAGCGTTTAGTATGCAGATGGTGGTCCCATAGTCAAAGGCTGTATCGGGACCTTCTGTACAAGAACACTTATGATGGTGAACATCTCAAAGCAACGGTAGGATGTAATAAGGTAGTATACATGCAAAGAAAAATGAACGTTAACAGAACAAAGTACGGAATTGATTACAAATAATAAAAAGGTATGCCATATCTTTTGGTAGGAAGAAGAATTGTATTGAAAGAAAATACCAGTAGTTAATAACAAGAAAAAAATTAATAAAGCAAGAAAAGCGAAAAAAAACGAACAAATAAAATACCCCTCGCATCCACCAAATGCGACGAGGTGTATTGTCGTTCACAACGTTGTGGAACGCTACGTAAAGGCACTGCAAAGGCGGTGAGTAGCACGGGACCGGCTCGCGATCAACGCACTGTCCTTCGTCTTCCTCGTCAGTCACACAGGGGCGCGACTGCTTCATTACAGCCGTTACAGTAAACTTTCTCATTAGTCTGTGAATAACAAATACATTCGTAGTTCCTTTTCAATTTGGCGTAAAATCTTATGTTTTTCATTATGACAGGCAGAGTTGAAGTAGTAACTTACTGCGATAAAAACACGCAGGAAAGGTGGACAAGGACAAGCGCTTGTCCTTGTGCGCCTTTCCTGTTTGCGTGTTTTTATCGCGCTAAGTTACTACTTCAAGTATGGGCGACCAACTAGCCCAAGAGTAAACTCTTCGAGAGGCAGAGTGTTTCATACTTATATAGAAGTGAATTCCACAGAGGGTGCAGTGGTGGCGTAGAGGTAGAACATCCGCCTCGCATGCAAGGGGACTGTGGCTCGAATCCCGGTGCCGTGCAATTTTTCACCGGATTAAAAAAAGAAGAAAAATCCGCGTGTTGATACAATTGCATAAACAGGCCTGGAGTGTGGCCTGATCCCGGTGACCAGAAGCAGTAACGTACTCCCTCATCAGGGCAGGTTTGACCACAGTGGTGCAGTAGTTGGCCACAACCTCCTATATGAACACAACAATAAAACCCCGGCCCTCAGGCTCCAGCAGCTGCGAAGCAATTGACCACGGTGGTGGTTAGACCTGCCACCCAGCAGAGGGTGCTAAGAATGCCTGGTTCCGGACAGGCCGCCATTGGAATCTGAACATGGCAACGTTTAACGCTAGAACGTTATCTAGTGAGGCGAGTCTTGCAGTGCTCTTGCAGGAATTAGAGGGCAGTAAATGGGATATAATAGGGCTCAGTGAAGTTAGGAGGATGAAAGAACCATGTACAGTGCTAAAACGCGGGCACATCCTGTGCTACCGGGGCTTAGCAGAGAGGCGAGAACTAGGAGTCGGTTCCTGATTAATTAGGCTAATAAGGTCATAGGTGGCAAAATAGAGGAACTTTATAGCATTAACGAGAGCGGAGCAGGTGTTGTTGTGAAACATAAGAGGTACAATTTCAAGGTCGTACAGGTCTACGCCCCCACATCCAGTCATGATGACGAGGACGTCGAAAGCTTCTATGAAGACGTGGAATCGGCGATGGGTAAAGTCAAAACAAAATACACCATACTGATGGGCGACTTCAATGCCACGGTAGGCAAGAAGCAGGCTGGAGACAAGTCAGTGGGGCAATATGGCATAGGCTCTAGGTATAGCAAGGACGAGTTATTAGTAGAGTTTACAGAACAGAATAATATGCGGATAATGAATGCATTCTTCCGCCATCGGGATAGCCAAAAGTGGACGTGGAGGAGCCCGAATGGCGAGACTAGAAATTAAATAGACCTTATACTCTGCGCTGACCTTGGCATCATACAAGATGTGGACGGGCTCGGCAAGGTGCGCTGCAGTGACAATATGATGGTACGAACACGAATTAGCGTAGACTTGAGGAGGGAACGCAAGAAACTGGTACATAAGAAGCCAATCAATGAGTTAGCGATAAGAGGAAAACTGGAGGAATTGCAGATCAAGCTACAGAACAGGTATTCGACCTTAACCCAGGAAGAGGACCTTAGTGTTGAAGATATGAAGACAATCTTATGGGCATCATTAAGGAGTGTGCAATAGAAGTCGCTGGTAACTGCGTTGGACAGGACGCCAGTAAGCTATCGCAGGAGACGAAAGATCCGATCAAGAAACGCCAATGTATGAAAGCCCCTAACCCTACAGCTAGAATAGAACTGGCAGAACTTTCTAAGTTAATCAACAAGCGTAATACTGCTGACATAAAGTAGTAAAATATGGATAGAATTGAACGTTCTCTCAGGAACGGAGATAGCCTAAAAGCAGTGAAGAAGCAACTAGGAATAGGCAAGAATCAAATGTATGGGTTAAGAGACCAAGCCGGCAATATCATGACTAATATGGAGGAGATAGTTCAAGTGGCCGAGGTGTTCTACAGAGATTTATGCAGTACCAGTGGCATCCACGATGATAGTGGAAGAGAAAATACTCTAGAGGAATCTCAAGTCCCACAAGTAACGCCGAAGGAAGTAAAGGAGGCCTTGGGAGGTATGCAAAGGGAGAAGGCCGCTGGGGAGGATGAGGTAACAGCAGATTTGTTGAAGGATGGTGGGCAGATTGTTCTAGAAAAACTGGCCACCCTGTATACGCAATGCCTCATGACTTCGACCGTACCGGAATATTGGAAGAACGCTAACATAATCCTAATCCATAAGAAAGGGGAAGCCAAAGACTTGAAAAATTATAGACCGTTCAGTTTACGGTCCGTTGCCTACGAAGTATTTACTAATGTAATCGCGAATAGAATCAGGAACACCTGATACTTCTGTCAACCAAAGGATCAGGCAGGATTCCGTAAAGGCTACTCAACAATAGACCATATTCACACTATCAATAAAGTGATAGAGAAATGTGCAGAATATAACCAACCCTTATATATAGCTTTCATTGATTACGATAAAGCGTTTGATTCAGTCGGACCATCAGCAATCATGAAGGCATTACGTAATCAGGCTGTAGACGAGCCGTATGTAAAAATACTGAAAGATATTTATAGCGGTTCCACAGCCACCATAGGCCTCCATAAGGAAAGCAACAAAATCCCTATAAAGAAAGGCGTCAGGCAGGGAGATACGATCCCTCCAATGCTATTCACAGCGTGTTTACAGAAGGCATGACGAGACCTGGATTTCGAAGAATCTGGGATAAAGGTTAATGGAGAATACCATAGTAACTTGCGATTCGCTGATGATATTGCCTTGCGTAGCAACTCAGGCGAACAACTGGAATGCGTGCTCACTGACCTGGCGAGGCAAAGCAGAAGGGTGGGTATAAAAATTAATCTGCAGAAAACTAATTAATGTTTAGCAGCCTCGGAAGAGAACAGCAGTTTACGATTGTAGCCAGGCACTGGAAGTAGTAAGGAAATACATCTGCTTAGGACAGGTAGTGACCGCAGATCCGGATAATGAGACTGAAATAATCAGAAGAATAAGAATTGGCTGGGGTGCGTTTGGCAGGCATTCCCAAATCATGAACAGCAGGTTGCCATTATCCCTCAAGAGAAAAGTATATAATAGCTGTGTCTTACCAGTACTCACCTACGGGGCAGAAACCTAGAGGCTAACGAAAAGGGTTCTACTTAAATTGAGGACGACGCAACGAGATATGGAATGAAGAACGATAGGTGTAACGTTAAGGGATAAGAAATGAGGAGATTGGGTGAGGGAACTAACGCGTGTTAATGACATCTTAGTTGAAATCAAGAAAAGGACATGGGGGGGCGTAGGCAGGACACGTAATGAAGAAGGAAGATAACCGATGGTCATTAAGGGTTCCGGACTGGATTTCAAGGGAAGGGAAGCGTATCACGGGGCGGCAGAAAGGTAGGTGGGTGGATGAGATTTAGAAGTTTTCAGGGACAACGTGGCCATAATTAGTACATGACCGGGGTAGTTGGAGAAATATGGGAGAGGCTTTTTCCTTGCAGTGGGCGTTACCAGGCTGATTATGAGGATGATGATGAATTCCACGGTTTGTTTAGCGTAGTTATTGCGGATTCTCGGTGAAAGTATATTCTTCTTCAACGTGAATCTGGTGGTTCTATGAATTATCAGGTTAGTTAGGGAAGATGTTATCGATGGTAGCTCATTATGCACAAATCTGCAGAAAAAATACCTAGGTACTTCGTGGGACTGGTAATTGTAAGGATGTCATCCTCGTGTAGCAGGCAAGTGGCATTAGAAAAGCGTGAACTACAAGTAATTGTTCTGATGTCTCGGTCCTCAACTGTCTGTAGAGGCGCAGTATGAGTATAAATAGGTGTTTCACCAACATATTATACCATAAGTAATGCGACAGTAGACAAGAGAGTAGTAAATTGAGAGCAATGTGGTACGTGTGAATTATGGGCGTGCTTTAATTAAGGTGCATATGGAGTAAGCTATTTTCTTTTTATTTGAACAATGTGATTTTGATATCTCAGAGTGCAATCGAGTAGAATGCCAAGGAAAGATGAGGATGAATTTCGATGAAGGCCGTGGGGACCAAAACTGATATGTGGAATTGAAGCTACGTTTCGCTGATGTGAAGAGAATACAACTTTTGTTTTAGTTGCATTAGTAGATAACATGTTAACATTAGACTACGTTAGAATATTTTCCAAGTGAGCAGTTAGCTTATTAACGAGAGATGAGATATCTTTACGTAAGGTGAATATAGCGGTATCATCAGCATATAGATTGCATTTTGTTGAAGCAAGACGATTAGGTAAATCAATAATATAAACCAAGAACCGAAGCGGTCCCAGGTTGGAGCCCTGGGGCATGCAGATGTTAGTTGTTTGCTGTCGGCAGTAAGCACTGGAAATCGAATCAACTTGAACTCTGCTATATAAGTAGCTTTTAGATGTGAAAGCGCAGATGCCAATTGCTTCGAGCTTAGAGAATAGGATATTAGGATTTATGCTATTAAATGCTTGCGTTAGATCTATACAAACTGCGGTGGCGAGAAATCCCTCGTCGACCAATTTTTTTAGTTGGTCGGTAAGATGAATAAGTGCCTGTTCTGTCGAATACCCATGGCGAAAACCGATCTGCCATGATACAAGGATATTAAATTTAGAAACGTATTTCGTTAGTCCTATATCAAGTTGTTTCTCAATGACTTCGCCAAACAACGCTAGAATGAAAAGAGGTCTGCAGTTTTCGAATAATGAGCTAGTTCGTGCTTTTAAAAACTGGGATGACTTTGCCAAGCTTAGGTACAGAAGGAAATAAACCAGCCTTTAATAATAAATTATCTATTGTCACGTGGTCGTGACGTCAAACAACACATTAGCAATACTGTGAAAAGCAAAACTAGCTTTTATTAGGCGAACCTGGGCCCACAAAACCGGCTACACTTAAAGCGCAACGAGAGCGGCGAACACAGTCGGCGATCGTCGAAAATCTGATCAGCGGGTCAAGCGCGTCCGCTTTTATACAGCAGTCGTCGAATGTTCCAGACTAATCGTTCGGACCCGGGTGCCTTCCACAATGTTCTACACCATTCGCGTCACGCGATGAAATCAGATAGCACAACGTTCGGCGACAAAAGACAGCCGGATAGAAGCATCGATAACTTTCCAGAAACTTCGGATACATGCAGACGCGTCGCGCTGTGCGATTACATTTGTAAGGCGGCGAAACGTGGTCGCCCGATAAATATAAGTACACGTGTCAGTACCCCCCTCTTAAGAAGCATCGACCCGATGCTACAAAGAAACGAAAGAAATACAGAAGCACTCGTAGCAAAGAAAAGAACAAAATAAGGAAAGTTCGTCAACGCCCATAAAAGGGTTTAAGACGCACCACGTGGACCACTTCAGATCGTGCGCGGCGCCGCTGTGAATGCGAAATGCCGTCTGGCATGACCTCATAGTCCAGTGCGCCAATACGTCGGATGACTTTGTAGGGTCCGAAATAGCGCCGCAATAGTTTCTCACTCAGTCCTCGTCGGCGTATCGGGGTCCATACCCAAACACGGTCGCCGGGCTGCTACTCGACGAAGCGTCATCGGAGGTTGTAGTGTTGGCTGTCGGTACGCTGCTGGTTCTTGATACGTAAGCGGGCGAGCTGTCGGGCTTCTTCGGCGCGCTGGAGATAGGTAGCGAAGTCAAGTTTTTCCTCGTCAGTGACGTGCGGCAGCATGGCGTCGAGCGTCGTCGTCGGGTTCCTGCTGTAAACCAACTTGAACGGCGTTATCTGTGTTGTTTCATGCACCGCGGTGTTGTAGGCGAATGTTACGTACGGCAGGACCGCATCCCACGTCTTGTACTCGACGTCGACGTACATTGCTAGCATGTCGGCGAGGGTCTTATTCAGGCGCTCCGTGAGACCATTCGTTTGCGGATGGTAGGCAGTTGTCCTGCTGTGGCTTGTCTGGCCATATTGCAGAATGGCTTGGGTGAGCTCCGCTGTAAAAGCGGTACCTCTGTCGGTGATGAGGACTTCTGGGGCACCATGTCGCAGCAGGATGTTCTCGACGAAAAATTTCGCCACTTCGGCTGCGCTGTCTTTTGGTAGAGCTTTAGTTTCAGCGAAGCGGGTGAGATAGTCCATGGCCACGGCGATCCACTTATTCCGGGATGTTGACGTCGGAAACGGCCCCAACAAATCCATCCCAATCTGCTGGAATGGTCGACGAGGAGGTTCGATCGACTCTAGTAATCCCGCTGGCCTTGTCGGTGGTGTCTTGCGTCGTTGACAGTGTCGGCATGTGTTGACGTAATGGGCGACGTCGGCGGTCAGACGCGGCCAGTAAAGGCCGCCCCACATTCAGCGTTTTCCCGGCGTTTTCTGGCGTTTTGTCACCCGGCGTCGCTCGGCGTCGACGCTGAGGCTGGCGCCAAGCCAAAACGTCGTGCTCAAGGGACACCAGATCTCGCCGCCGCCGTCGGAAGCGGCTCGACAGCGCCGACCAATCAGCGCGTGGCAGGGCGTGGCCGCGCTGCTGGCAACTCTTGCAAGAAACTTCCGCAGATTCGCAGTTCGCGCCGCCATTGCTGTTTGTTTGGTTGCTTCAATCATGCTACCGGCGAACATCGATAACGAGCTTCTTATAGCCATTGTAGAAGCAAGGCCGATATTGTGGCAGACCAAACACAAGGAACACAAGAATCGTGTTAAAAAAACGTTTTGTGGATTGAAGTCGCCGCCATCGTCCTGCCGGGTGTACCAAATGAGAAGCAGGAGCTTCTTTTTTAGCAGCAAAAGCTGCTGCCTTCTTTCCATGATGTGGCGTATGGAGTCTAGCAATAAAAAGCACCTACTTCCCCCTCTATCATAGAATAAAGAACCCTCGATGATCAGCTTCGCACGCCGACGCGTCGACCGCTCGTGATGTTCACGCCGATATTGCTGCCAGTTTTCTGAAGCTTAGCCTTGTGTAATTTTTCTACACAGCCCTGAATATTTTATTTAGCGTAAAACTATGCAAAAGGCATAAGTATTGCATTGAAGAATACTTATGACAGCTCTTTTCATTGATATTACACAATTAGCTTAGGAGGTATCTGGTAAAATAAATCTGGTCACATTGTGCGACGCTGCGCTGGCGCTGGTCCGCGTGCCGCTCGTGTGGCTGGACGCCCTCTCTGGCGCCGTTCATGCGACCACGCCTGGAGACGCAACGCCAAAAAACGCCGGTAGAAACGCTGAATGTGGGGCGGCCTTAATACCTTTCCTGCATCCTCGACAGCGTCCGGGAGAATCCGAGGTGCCCAGCGGTGGGATCGTCGTGTAAGGCGTGCAGTACTTCTGGACGCACCGCTGACGGTACAACAAGAAGGTAGCTGTCGCGGACTGGTGAGAAGTTCTTCACAAGTAGGTTGTTTTGTAGTGTGAACGAAGACAACCCGCACTTAAATGTCCTAGGGACAACGTCGGTGTTCCCTTCCAAATACTCGACGAGGCCTTTTAGCTCCGAGCCTGCTCGCTGCTGTTTAGTGAAGTCTTCCGTGCTTATTATTCCAAGGAAAGCGTCGTCGCCCTCATATTCTTGCGGCGGGGTATCGATATGGGCGCGTAATACGCAGTCGGCGTCAGAGTGCTTTCTTCCGGATTTGTATATTACGGTGACGTCATATTCTTGCAGTCTGAGGCTCCACCGCGCCAACCGTCCTGAAGGGTCCTTTAAGCTAGCCAACACAACGCGTGATGGTCGCTGACGACTTTGAATGGCCTGCCATAGAGGTAAGGGCGGAATTTTGCTGCAGCCAAAATGATGGCGAGGCATTCCTTTTCAGTCGTAGAGTAATTGCCTTCTGCTTTTGACAGCGACCGGTTAGCATAACATAAAACCCGTTCAAGTCCGTCTTTCCTCTGGACTAGGACGGCACCGAGGCCTAGGCTACTGGCGTCAGTGTGGATTTCAGTATCGGCATCCTCGTCGAAGTGTGCAAGTACCGGCGGCGACTGCATGCGTCGTTTGAGTTCTTGAAATGCGTCGGCCTGCGGCGTTTCCCACTTGAACTCAACATCACATTTCGTTAGATGTGTTAGCGGCTCCGCGATGCGTGAAAAGTCCTTGACAAAGCGCCTACAGTAGGCACACATGCCAAGGAACCTGCGCACTGCCTTCTTGTCGATTGGCTGCGGGAACTTTGCGATGGCAGCTGTCTTCTGTGGGTCTGGGCATTCCCCAGATTTGCTCATGACGTGGCCTAGGAATAGAAGTTCATCGTAAGCGAAGCGACACTTTTCCGGCTTCAGAGTGAGCCCAGATGACTTGATAGCCTCTAATACTGTCGGAAGCCGCTGAAGCTGATCGTCGAAATTTCCGGCGAAGACGACGACGTCATCCAAGTAAACAAGTCAAGTCTGCCACTTCAATCCTGCTAAAACCGTGTCCATCACGCGCTGGAACGTTGCAGGCGCCGAGCACAGTCCAAATGCCATAACCTTGAACTCATAGAGGCCGTCTGGCGTGACGAAGGCAGTCTTTTCGCGATCCCTTTCGTCGACTTCTATTTGCCAGTAGCCAGACTTGAGGTCCATCGAAGAGAAGTATTTAGCATTGCAGAGCCGATCCAATGCGTTGTCTATCCGTGGGAGGGGGTATACATCTTTCTTCGTGATTTTGTTCAGTCGACGATAATCGACGCAGAAACGTAGGGTTCCGTCCTTTTTCTTCACTAAAACAACTGGAGACGCTCACGGGGTTTTCGACGGCTGGATGATGTCGTCGCGCAGCATTTCGTCGACTTGTTGTCATATAGCTTCGCGTTCTCGCGTCGAAACTCGGTAAGGGCTCTGACGGAGTTGTCGAGTGCACGCTTCGATTATTATGCGATGCTTTGCGACTGGTGTCTTTCGAATCTTCGATGACGTCGAAAAGCAGTCTTTGTATCGTCGAAGCAGACTTCTGAGCTGTTGCCGCTTAATCATGGGGAGACTTGGATTTATGTCGAAGTCTGGCTCGGGAACTACGGTAGTCGGGGTAGATGCGACAGAATCCGAGAGGACAAACGCATTGGTCGTTTCCAGAATTTCCTCGATGTATGCGATCGTCGTGCCCTTGTTGATGTGCTTGAACTCCTGGCTGAAGCTTGTCAGTAACACTTTCCTGTTTCCTCCGTGCTGTCGAGCGATCCCTCTTGCGACGCAAATTACACGGTCTAGCAGTAAACGTTGGTCGCATCCGATGACGCCTTCTACATCATCGGGTGTTTCGGTGCCGACCGACATAACAATGCTGGAGCGAGGCGGGATGCTCACTTGATCTTCGAGCACACTCAAGGCGTGGTGGCTATGAGGGCTCTCCGGCGGTATCGCTTGATCTTCCGACAGCGTCATTGACTTCGACTTCAGGTTGATGATTGCGCCGTGTTGGTTCAGGAAGCCCATGCCGAGAATGACGTCTCGTGAACACTGTTGCACGATAACGAAGGTGGCAGGGTAAGTCCGGTCATGAATGGTAATTCTTGCCGTGCAGATCCCAGTCGGCGTAATCAGGTGTCCGCCAGCGTTCCGAATTTGAGGGCTTTCCCATGCAGTCTTAACTTTCCTCAACTGGGCGGCGATGGGTCCACTCATGACGGAGTAATCGGCTTCTGTGTCTACTAAGGCGGTGACTGCGTGGCCGTCGAGAAGCACGTTGAGGTCGGTGGTTCTTTGTCGGGCGTTGCAGTTAAGTCTTGGCGTCGTATCACGGCTGCGTCGTGCTGAACTGAAGCTGGTACGTCGAGTGGTCAAGTTCGTCCTTCCCCGGTGCAGTCTTGGCTTCCTGACTTCGTCGGGACGGCGGCGTGTCATTATGTCGTCGAGATGGTCTCTTTGTCGTGTTGTCGGCGGCGGAGGATCTTCGTCAGTTCGACGAACAGCAACCGGACCTCCATCGGTTGCCGCTTTTAGTTTTCCGCACATGGGCTCGCAGAGCGGCCACGGGTTGGGCTGGTGTATGGTCGGCGCTGCGGTTACAGGTAGTGGCCTGGTGACGGCGAACAGGACGGTCGTCGAGGGCTCCACTGAGTAGCGGCGAGGTAGTCGGCGATATCGCGAGGGAGTTCACCTTGCTGCGGGCGCGGAGCGTTGACGGCGACCCTCGCAGTCCCATCTCCCGGTATGCGCATCGTCGGTAGATGTGGCCGGCTCCGCCGCAGTGGTAGCAGAGCGGGCGGTGGTCGGGGGCGCGCCAAATGGCCGTCTTCCTCGCGTAGGTGCGCTGGGCGACGGGTGGTCGTGCTGGTGGCGGCGGCGGCGGACGACGGAATTGCAGCGTGACAGGGCCCTGGCGCGGTCGCGGAGGGGGACCTTGACGGCGTGCGACGGCGGCGTAGGTCATCGCTTCTGGCTGGGGCTGCGGTAATTGAGGCTGCACCTCAGGAGCTCCCAGCGATCGCTGAACCTCATCTTTCACGATGTAAGCGATCGAGGCGAAGAAGGCAAGACCTTGCGGAGTTCTTCGCGCACAATGGCCCTTATGGTCTCTTGGAGATCAACGGAGCGCAGCGCTTGGATGGCGTACTGAGGCGTGAGCACTAGGCGGTTATATTGCCTAGTGCGCATTTCTAACGTTTTCTCAATCGTCGTAGCCTCTGTCAGGAACTCAGCTACGGTCTTCGGTGCCTTTCGGATTAGTCCGGCGAAACGTTCTTGCTTGACGCCTCGCATCATGAAACGCACTTTTTTCTCTTCAGACATTTCCGGGTCGGCATGCCGGAAAAGACGGGTCATCTCTTCTGTGAAGATGGCGGTGGTCTCATTGGGTAGGTGGCCTCGGGTTTCCAGCAGAACTTTGGCCCTTTCTTTTCGGACAACGCTCGTGAACGTCCTCAGGAAGTTACTGCGGAACAGGTCCCATGTTGCTAGGGTGGACTCCCGGTTCTCGAACCAAGTCCTTGCGGCATCTTCCAAGGAGAAGTACATGTGTCGTAGCCTATCCTCAGGAGTCCAGTTATTGAAGGTCGAGATCCTTTCGAAGGTTTCGAGCCAGGTTTCAGGATCCTCCGACGTAGCTCCACGGAAGGTAGGGGGCTCTCTGGGTTGTTGAAATACGATGGGTGAGACTGGGGCAGCCACTGTGGTTGTCTTGGCCGCAATCTTCTTGGTCTTCTCAGGTAGAAGTCCGTGCTCCGGGGGAGGCGTTGTAGACGACGGCTTGCTCGATGGTCCGTGACTACGTTGGTGCTCTCTTTACGGACCGGGCTTGGATCACGGCTTGCCGGGAGCGTCCGGTACATGGACGAAAAGCACTTCCACCAGATGTCACGTGGTCGTGACGTCAAAGAACACAGTAGCAATACTGTGAAAAGCAAAACTAGCTTTTATTGGGCGAACCTGTGCCCACAAAACAGGCTACACTTAGAGCACAACGAGAGCGGCGAACACAGTCGGCGATCGTCGAAAATCTGATCAGCGGGTCAAGCGCGTCCGCTTTTATACAGCAGTCGTCGAATGTTCCAGACTAATCGTTCGGACCCGGGTGCCTTCCACAATGTTCTACACCATTCGCATCACGCGATGAAATCAGATAACACAACGTTCGGCGACAACAGACAGCCGGATAGAAGCATTGATAACTTTCCAGAAACTTCGGATACATGCAGGCGCGTCCCGCGCTGTGCGATTACATTTGGTAGGCGGTGAAACGTGGTCGCCCGATAAATATAAGTACACGTGTCGCTATAAATGAAAGTGTGCCTGAAATTAGGTGCGCAATTAGTTCGGTGCTAGTGAGGTGGACCTCATCAATTGCAGCGTTTGTCACTTTTAGGTTATTTATTTTTAGGCTATTTCTTCTGGCGTTGTAGGAAACCAAAAGAATCAATAAGGTAGACGGTTCATGTTGATGATTTGTTGAGGAGAAGGCGAATTGTTATGTAAGAAAGAACTAGTAAAAGCATCAGCTATTTTAGCAGCGGAACTACTTCATCCTTTGAATTTCTGGATGCCTGGCTCAGGCGTCTGTGCCTATTTAAAGAGGAGTTGGCAATCTCCCTGTTACTTAAGCAACGTGTAAAATTCTTTGCTCGAAATACAATTGATTAGCTGATTTTATTTTTGCAGTTAAGGGTGTTACAGAAGCTATTATACCCGGCACGTAAGTTCGTTTTGAAGGGTTGCCTTTTAGTTTTCCCATATAAGTTATCCCATTTGCGCATTTCTGCTAATAACTGCTGTGAGAGCCACAAATTGTGAAAAAATGCCGCAGGCTTTCTTTGGGTGGTTTAATAATTTAATTTCAGAACCATTTGCATTAGCGACAGACGTTCTGAAGCCATCTTTGTCCAGCATATCTTTATTGTGTGAATGTGGTTTAGGTGGTACATAATAATGTAAACGAAAGAGCAGGGCGTAAT